>NC_029793.2:107788257-107789857 GCF_000816755.2 Arachis ipaensis | reverse complement strand
TTTTTAAAAATACCCCCTAATTATTAATTTGACTCAATTTTATCTTTAATATTTTCGATTGATTCAATTTTGTCTCTAACATTTTCAGTTTATTTCAAAGTTACTCCTAGATATTTTTAATTTTGTACCTAATGATTTCGATGGAATTAACGTTTAAGAATAATTTTGACATAAATCGAAAGTGTCAAAAACAAAATTATTAAATTACATTAAATGTTAGGAATATTTAAAAAAAATTACAAATATTAAAGACAAAAAATATAATTTATATACACGTAGCATGATTAATTTACTTTAACTTTAAATATAGTTAAACATAACAATAGATTTTAGACTATGTTATGTTCTATTTTATTATAGGTAAGTTCTTGGTTATATTAATATTAAAAATAAAACAGAAATTCAAGCATACTAATTTGATGTCTGCATATGCAAAGTACTAAAACATTTCAATTATAATGAAAAAATGTAACAATAAAGTAAAGAGAAGTTCATACTTGCATTCATTAGGCCAATATTGGAGAGCATCATGATCATCAGTATATCCCATACTAATATAATCTTTCCATTCTAATGCTTTTTCTTTCTCAGGTGCAAAACTTGTTCCATATTTCACTTTTGTACTTGGACTCACCCCAGGGTAAAATAGAGATTTCTCCTCCGGTGACAAGTTGAAGAACTTGTGAGCTGAATCTTTGAGAGATTCCAGCAACTCCAAAGGGACACCATGATTCACCACTTGAAAAAATCCAAGTGTCTCAGCTGCTCTAACAATTTCATCCAACACTTTCTTGTGATCTGGACCCTTAAGTTTTGATAGGTCAATTGGTGAAACATCATGTCTTTTTGTTTTTACTTTCTTGATTCTTTCTTCTTCCGGTTGTATGTACCTATGAAATATCAGCACAATTAGTAATACGTGATTATTAATTTAGAGATATGACAATTTTAAAAAATTGTGAATTCTTTTTTGTTCTTCAAAATATTTTCCAATTTGAAAGTTATTTTAAGCTTACGGCAAAGTTTGAATTATCAACTATGCTACTATACACAAAAATATTCTTAAAATATTATAAAATATGATAAATAATAAAAAAATATTATATTTTTATAAGTGATAAACAACTTTTATATTTAGTAAATTGTTTATCCATTTTATTTAAAATTTTGAACGTATATTTGGATAACTATTTAGAAATTATATACAAAAATTCGAATAGAAAATTGAATCTCTAGAATTTTTCAATTTTTAAAAATATTCCTGGTCATTGACAAAAAAATCTACTAATTACAAAATTATAATATTAAAAATGTCTCACTTTTTTAATCTGTAAAAAATCAAATACAAATCAAATTTCTAAAATAATTTGTGAGAATATATAATTTTAATGTTGGATATTTTTGTTGTAATTAAAAATATTTTTGTTGTTATAAAAAGGAGAGACAATTTTATCGTTTTCAAAAATGGTGAAGATTTTTATAGTTTACCACTATTTTTACTTTAGTAGGTACAAATTATAAAACCATCCTGTTACTTAATGAGCTTGAGGAATACATTGTTACTAATTTTATGTTAATGAATGTTATGATATCTATGACT
>NC_029793.2:107777626-107788207 GCF_000816755.2 Arachis ipaensis | reverse complement strand
GTTTCAATTATTTGATCCCTTGGCTTACTAAGTTTCATATTAGTCACATTTAGTAAATATTTTTATTCAGTCAAAATAGTTGATGAAAAATGAAGAAAAAATAATAGTAAAACAATGTCTATTGAACTTTTAGATAGATTTTGTTCATTTTGCCACGTCTGACACAACTATGAAAAGCGTTTTAAGTATACCAAATTTGCTGATATTGAGATTAATGACTAAATTTTATTAGAGTACGCACTAATATTCTTAAAAATACCTGGAAATTTTTAGATATATAAACTACTTTGAAATACGGAATATAATGCATAACTGTGTACCTTTCTGGCACCTCTGATAAACCTGAGTCTATTAGGCCTTTTACACCATTGCCATTTTTGACAACAAAATCATACAGTGAATCCGAAGTGTTGAAATTTGGAGCCATAATGGGTATAAGTGAAATTTGTGTATTATATGGAGTGTGAATTGCTATGCTCTAATGCAAAAAGGCCTGGTCCCTATTTATATTGCGGGTTGTGTTAGTAGCTATTTCTAATTATGAGATAAAATAAAAAATCTTATACTATTGTTTGCATAAAAGGCAAGATTCAGGGCTTCGAAAAAGTAAGCGAATTTAAAGAAGGGTGTAGACTTCCTATTATTTTTATTTTTTATTATGTTGACTACTTAGATATGTTATAATTATTCTAAAAAACCATTAAATTATTGAGATCAACGTAATGAGATATATATGAATGAGTTGGAAGTGGGATTCTACAAATTAGAGGGAAGCATGGAAAAGGACAATGTGGTTGGCGATGAAGTAAATTAATTAATTAAACAGAAACTGAAATAGTATCTACATTTTTTTAAGATAATAAATATCATAAAATCATCTTTTTTAAGAAATAAGTTGATAAAAAAAGACAATATAAATTATTATATTTATAATACTTCTCTTCAAATAAAATTTTTTTTATTTTTTTATTTTATTGCTTTATATAATGTTTTTTCTTTTAGAGTTTACTAAGGACTGTGCAAAAGAAGAGTTTTTGCATGATATGTAGTAATTGAAATTCAATTCAAAGAAATTAAACCAAAATGGAATGATACCATTACATACACACCAAAAATTCAATTAATACAAAAGTTAGTGTCTCAAGCAATCCACTATCATAAACTATACTTAATGAATTATGCCAAACAAAGTTAAAAATTTTAAATCACATGGTAGCTATAAAATGCAAAGTTAAAAATTTTAAATTATATGGTAGCTATAAAATGCAATTCAAAATCCAAAATAATCATAAAGGCATATTCACAAACAACGGTGTATGAACTAAACAAGAATAATGTTTAAGCAAAGTAAGAGGAACAAGCTCAAACACTAATGTGATTCATTTAACTAATAACACAAGATTAAATTCAAGAATTGAGTTTCATTCCTAATATAACCCAAAACCAATGAAACACACAAAGTTGATATAATTGGGTTAAATAGGACCAGTTTACTTAATATTGTATTATTAGATAAATGCCTCAACCATTCAAAAATTCAACAATTTGATCAATTACAAGCATATCACATTTACATCAATACAAATAGTCATAACAAGAGGAAAACAATCATTGATTTTCAAGGATTTGACCAAAATTTTATTAAAAGATTTTTGAGGCAATTTGACAACCACTTGACATATGAATTATCAAAAGTGCAAAGAAAATGCAACCAAGTGTCAGTTTATAGACCAATTCAAATGAATGTCATTCAACCAAATTTCCAGCAACTTTTCAACAACACAAGCATTAACACCTTAAAGTCCTGAACCTAATCAAACATAATTCAAACAATCATAATCCAAAGAAGCATAATCTAAATAATTCCAGCAGCAACTATTTTAGCAAAACAAGCCTTCTTTTAACATCAATCCATACAAATTCACTCAGAATGACACAAAATCAGCAGCATTATCCATCAAAAGTAGCATGATGCAAATAATTCAGCAGCAACTTTTCAGCGAAACTAGCAGTAAAATAGCGAATCAACAATATACTCAAGCATTTTCCAACAATACTAGCAGCTTTCTCAACCAAATCAGTTTTAACGCACTGAATTAATATAATCAGATAATTTCCAAACACTTCCAGCAACATATCACAAACTAATAAACCTGAATCTACCCTACCTTATGCTCTGATGACTTGCATCATCTATCCTTCTTTCTTGCATAAAGAGGACCATAAAAGAGCATAAATCTCATTTGATCATTGCAGTTCATGCATTATTTGATGAATATTATGGTACATTACTTTGAAATGAGTTGTGATGAATTTCAGGTGAAAAAGGCATCAAAATGGGAAGAAAGCAACAAAGAAGCTGGGCGTGTGAAACTGGCATGCCACTTGGAGCAAACGCCACAAAAAATGCACTGGCGTGGCACGCTAGGAGCTAGGCGTGGCACGCCAGTACTGAAATCCAGAAGGGACTCTCAAGCATTCACATGGGCGTGGCACGCCAGGGACTGGGCGTGACACGCCAGTACAAAGTTCCAGAGAGCAACAATGGAGGACACAAAAGGGGCGTGGCACGCCAGGTTGGGCGTGGCACGCCTAACCCATCACCCACTATGGGCGTGCCACTTGAGCCAAGGGGCGTGGCACGCCAGCTCATCACTCCAGGAGGAACCATCACTATGGCGTGCCACTTGGTATCGAAGGCGTGGCACGCCAGCTCCAAAAAGTCACTTGGGCGTGCCACTTGAGGAACCAGGCGTGGCACGCCAAGCTTGAGAAGTCCACAAATGTATGGGCGTGCCACTTGAGCAGCATGGCGTGGCACGCTGGTACAAAATCCCAGAGAAGGGGCTGAAGGCCAAAGAGGTATGGGCGTGCCACTTGAGGTTGAAGGCGTGGCACGCCAGGCTCTCAATCTCACTTAGGCGTGCCACTTGAGCGACCAGGCGTGGCACGCCAATGCACAAAGAGGCCAAAGCAACGCCTGGGCGTGCCACTTGGTATCGAAGGTGTGGCACGCCAGTCCAAGAATCTCACTATGGCGTGCCACTTGAATGTTGGGCGTGGCACGCCAGCTGCTAGACCCAAGGCAAGATCATGGGCGTGGCACGCCAGCCTCTAGGCATGGCACGCTAGTACAAGTTTCCAGAGAGGAAGAAGGAGGCCAAACACATGGGCGTGCCACTTGGTGTCGAGGGCGTGGCACGCCATTCACTATTCCTCACTTGGGCGTGCCACTTGAAACCCAGGCGTGGCACGCCAATGTCATTCTGGAAGCAAAAGCCATTGGGGCGTGCCACTTGAGTTCGTGGCGTGGCACGCCAAACAAGAAGAATCACTTGCTTACAAAGGGCGTGACACGCCAGACCTTGGGCGTGCCACGCTAGTTCAACTTTCCAGAGAGCTTGATCAAGCGTGCAACAAGGGTGTGGCACGCCAGACCCTGGGCGTGCCACGCTAGTTCAAGTCTCCAGAGGCAAGAAGAAGAGGAAAAAATCTAGGGCGTGCCACTTAAGCTCGAAGGCGTGGCACGCCAGGCTACATGGGTATTAAAAGACCCTGGGCATGCCACTTGAGCTCGAAGGCGTGGCACGCCAGGGATGTTACTGAAGAAGAGCGTGCCACTTGAGGGACTGAGCGTGGCACGCCAAGCCAGAATTGGAGGAGCACGTGACACGCCACTGAAGCGCCAGCCACACGCCAGCTGGGAAGTCACGCTTATTGAGTTTCTTTTCCCTCCAAATTGTAATTTTTCTTTTTCACTTTTGTAATTCTTTTATTTTGACAGCTAGGAGTAGTATAAATACCCCCCAAGAAGTACTGAAAAGGGAGTTAAACAGTTAGGAAGATTAGTTTTAGATTCACTTTTACACTTCATCATCTTCTTTACTTTTGAGTACTTTTCTTTGAGCTATGAGTAGCTAATTTCCCTCTCATTGAGAGAGGGAGCTCTGTTGTACTTGATGGATTGATGATAGTGAAATTCTTCTTCTCTTCATCTTCTCTTTGATTTTCTAGAAGGAATTTCATTTTTAATGCTTAGTGTTCAATTATCTTGGAAAAGAGATTGAATGCAAAATGGGTTTCATGGGAACCTTGGGAAAGGAAACATGAAACCAAACTTGAAATCCCTTCTCACACTTGAGTAGGATCTGGGTTTTGGTGTTTGGATATGGTGACATATAATCCTCCCTCTACTTGGACCTATGATGATGTGTGGTATAATCAGGGACCAAGCATATCTCTCTTCATGAACAATTAGACCAAGGAATTGGCTATTGATCAAGATCTGAGAGATTGAGTCACCAAGGGATTAGGGCTCAATCAATCATGATTTCCAAGAGGTCAATGAGTTGCATGATTAAAGAGGATATAAGCTGAAATTGATCCAAAGAGACAACATCTCCTGATCTTAATGAAATTCCCCATTCTTATCTATCACTTTCTTTATAGCTTGCTTTTACATTCTGCAATTCCCCATTCCCATTTACAATTAAGTCATTTATGATTTTGCACTTTACATTCTGCCATTTCCATTTCTGCACTTTATTGCTTTCCTTTACATTTTAGCCATAAGTGATTTTCAATCTTCACTAGGTACTTGGATCATGCTAAAATGAAAGTGTCACACTAAGTTTGGTGTTTCCACTTATCCTTCATACTATGTACCATGTACACCACGTATTAATGCAATCATATTGCCTCTGTTTCTTTCTTGTGCCTTTATTGTGATTTTTACTTTTGCTTGAAACACATGTACTACTAACACTCTATTGTTTAAGACATTCATGACCCATCATAAACCCATCACCACTGTTTTATTTGTTGCTTGAGGACAAGCAATCATTCTAAGTTTGGTATGGGAAGGGGAAGAATAAGAGAAAAAGGACAACAACAATGAAGATGAACTACAAGGTGGTAACATTTCTTTTTCCTCTTATTTGTTTCCAGTACATTTAAATTGCATGATTGTCTCTTATTTTCCTTGTATGCATGTGTGTTGTGAATAAGCATAGCTTGATTGCTGAATTGTAACATGTGCTATGATATCATAACTACCATCTTGAGTTTTGTGAGTTCAAAGTAATTAGGAATCATGATCATAAACAAACAAGGTAATTAAAGAAGAAGTTAGCATGAGCTTATAAGTATTGGGAAGCTAGCATGACTATTGTTGCTCAATTGCATTTGAATTTGTTTAATTGAAGTTTTCATCTAGGACATTTTATGAAATTTTTTAAATCATGAAAACCTTGAAGAAGCAAAATGCAAATAAGGCAAGAAAAAGAAAAAAGGAAATAATGAGAAAGCTGAAGGCTCTGAATACCAATGACAATTCAATTGTTAAGTACTTGTGGTGTTTATGTATCAAGCAAAAAGCTTGAAACCAAAACACTTAGAGTCAAGGCTAGGCTCAAAGTGCAAAAGCACTCCCTCAAAGCTCAAGGCTCTGAGCATCAATGATTAGAGAGTAAAGAAAAGAAAGAAATGAGCTTAAAGAATCCTCTAATTAAATGTTTATGGTGCTTATGTATCAAGTGGTAATACTTGAAAACAAAGCATTTAGAGTCGTAGCTTTCAACACATGGTGCAAAGCACCCAAGAAGTTAAGCTAAGAAAAGAATGAAAAGCTTGCTTCAAGGAAGGAACATAAAGAAAAAGATTTCATAAAATGAGCTAGATAGAAGCATCAATCACTTGAATCTCTTTTGTGATTATAGCATGCATAAGAAACTAGCCAACCATGAACATAAAAATTGCTACTCTTCTCACCTTGGTTTGTCAAACTTTATTGCATGATTCTTTATTTGCTTGAGGACAAGTAAAGTTTAAGTTTGGTGTTGTGATGACTGCGCATCATGTACCCTTTTTCTTATCTAAAAGGACCATAAAAAGAGCATAATCTCATTTATCAATGCAATTTCATGAACCAAATGATATATATTATGGTACATTGCTTTGAAATGGGTTTGTGCTGAATTTTAGGTGAAAAGAGCAACAAAAGGGGAAGAAAATAACATATAAAGTTGGGTGTGTGAAGCTGGGCGTGCCACTTGAAGGACTGGGCATGGCACGCTAAGCCAGAATTGGAAGAGCACGTGACACGCCACTGAAGCGCCAGCCACACGCCAGCTGGGAAGTCACGCTTATTGAGTTTCTTTTCCCTCCAAATTGTAATTTTACTTTTTCACTTTTGTAATTCTTTTATTTTGAGAGCTAGGAGTAGTATAAATACCCCCAAGAAGTACTGAAAAGGGGGTTAAGCAATTAGGAAGATTAGTTTTAGATTCACTTTTACACTTCATCATCTTCTTTACTTTTGAGTACTTTTCTTTGAGCTATGAGTAGCTAATTTCCCTCTCATTAAGAGAGGAAGGTCTGTTGTACTTGATGGATTGATGATAGTGAAATTCTTCTTCTCTTCATATTCTCTTTTATTTGCTAGAAGGAATTTTGTTTTTAATGCTTAGTGTTCAAATATCTTGGAAAAGAGATTGAATGCAAAATGGGTTTCATGGGAACTTTGGGAAAGGAAACATGAAACCATGCTTGAAATCCCTTCTCACACTTGAGTAGGATCTGGGTTTTGGTGTTTGGATATGGTGACATATAATCCTCCCTCTACTTGGACCTATGATGATGTGTGGTATAATTAGGGACCAAGCATATCTCTCTTCATGAACAATCAAACCAAGGAATTGGCTATTGATCAAGATTTGAGAGATTGAGTCACCAAGAGATTAGGGCTCAATCAATCATGATTGCCAAGAGATCAATGAGTTGCATGATTGAAGAGGATATAAGCTGAAATTGATCCAAAAAGACAACATCTCCTGATCTCAATGAAATTCCCCATTCTTATCTATCTCTTCCTTTATAGCTTGCTTTTACATTCTGCAATTCCCCATTCCCATTTACAATTAAGTCATTTATGATTTTGCACTTTACATTCTGCCACTTTCATTTCTGCACTTTATTGCTTTTCTTTACATTTTAGCCATTTACATTTCTGCCAGTTACAATTCTTCAATCACAATCTATCTGTTCCGCTTGACTAATTCAACAATTGATTAAAACTGCTCAAATTTGCCAATCTCTGTGGATACGATCCCACTTCACTGTGGGTTATTACTTGACGATAATTTTGATGCGCTTGCCAAAAGAACTGATTCACCATTTTTGAATAGGGGTGTGAATGGGGGTGTGAATTGGACTCACCTAAAATTCACTAACAGAAAATCAAAATTTCACACATCCATCCACCGAATTACTTTGGTTGTGGCATGAATGTGGTGAGTCTAAGCGGGTTAAGACTTTAGCCAATGTAGCCATAATAGCGTCATGATGCTTGATCGATTCTTGTTGCTCATTATCCTCCAAGGGAGGTTGAGGTGGAATAGAATGTTCATCATATGGGAGAAAGTCTTCTTATATGGGAGTGGTTCATAAGGGTGAGGATATTGAGGTGGTGTATATAGAGGAAGTTGGTCAAGGTGATTATGGGAGTAGTGATGTTAGAGTGATGGTGGTTCATAAGGTGAGTTGTGAGATGGATATGGATATGGATCCCATGGAGGTATTTGGTGATGAAGTGAGGTTTGAGGGTGTTGTGGTTGAAGATAATATTGAGGATAGGGTTCATAGAAATATGGTAGTTGAGGGAATGGGGGAATGGGGGTGAGATAACAATGTAAATGACAAGAAAATAAAGATGCATGCAAGGCATTAAACTCAAAACAAGTAAAGCAATGAAAATGGTATTCAAGTGGTAAAAAGGAACTCTTGGCAAGGGTTGAGATTTAAGGATTTCTATCCTAGTCATTGACCACAAATATGATAATTGTGAAGAATTAATCCCATTTAGTCAACCCTAACATCGAGGATAAGTCAAATAGGCATAATTGATCTCAATCCATAAATCCTAGCCAACTCACTAATTAGCTTAGTGAAAGACTAGCATTAGTGAAAACTAAACCAACTAACAATCCTAGTCACAATAAAAAATGGACATCAATGACTCAAGGTCACCTAAGTCCTCAATTCCAAGCCAAGAGTGTGAAAAAATACACTAAAACTAAGAGAGACATTTTATCAAATACTTGGCATGCATAATAGAAAAAACATAGTAAATTGTAATAACAATAGAATCTAAACTACCAATTGCAAGAAAATAGTAACAATAACTCAAACAAGCATCAAGGAAACATAAAACATCAAATTGCATTAAATGTAATCAAAATTAACAAGGGTTCATAAACATGAAATTGACAAAATAAAGGAAATTAACAAGTAAATTAAGAGAGTCAAGATGCTAGAACAATAAAAAGTAAAGAAAACTAACTTAAAACAAGATCAAAACCTAAAACTAGAGAGAAAACTAAGCTAAACCCTAGAATTCTAGAGAGAAAAAGTTGGAGCTTCTCTCTCTAGAATCACCTAAAATATAATAAAAACCTTAACTATGACTACTTGGTTCATTCTCCTTCAATCCTTGGTTCAATAGCATCAGAAATAAGTTGGATTGGGCCCAAAATAGGCTAGAAATCGCTGATCATGTGCTGCATTAAATGAAGCATACGCTCAAATGCGTGCGTACGCACACTCAACTTCATATCCATTATAGATAATTACATATCATTTTGAAGCCCACGGATGTTAGCTTTCTAATACCACTAAAACCACCTCATTTGGACCTATGTAACTCAAGTTATGATCAATTTAGTGTGAAGAGGTCAGGATTGATAACTTTGCAAATCCTTCATTTCTTGAATTCTTCCACTTTGCATGCTTTTCTTCTACTTATTCAAGTCATTTTTTACTTCAAAATCTTAAATCATTCAAACAAACATATCAAGGCAACAAATGGGAGAAAAGTGAATTAAAATTGGCAATTTTAAGCATAAAAAACACGTTTTTCACAATTAAGCACAATTAGGAAAGAATTCACAAGAACATGCTATTTTAATGAATAAGTGCAAGTTTATGTGATAAAAATCCACTCATTTCAAGCTAAAAATTACCATCAAATATGGATTCATCAAGGTCTCCAACAGAAAACTCAAGAGGATCCTGCAAAAGACTGTGAGTACTTCAGGAAAAGACTAGGCTAGGAAGCTTGATGATGCTCTCTAGGCATACCGGATGGCATTCAAGACTCCTATTGGTATGTCTCCGTACCAGTTAGTTTATGGTAAAGCCTATCACTTGCCAGTAGAGTTGGAACACAGAGCATATTGGGCAACAAAGCTTCTGAATTTTGATGCCAAGACTGCAGGAGAAAAGAGGCTCCTTTAACTGAATGAGCTTGATGAGTTTAAGAATTCAGCTAATGAGAATGCCAAGCTCTACAAGAAAAGACCAAGGTGTGACATGACAAGAAGATATCCACAAAGCTTTTGACCAGGTCAGAAAGTCTTACTATTTAATTCAAGGCTCAAACTCTTTTCCAGGAAGTTGAAGTCCCGGTGGTCAGGACCTTTTATGATAACCAGAGTGTCGTCGTATGGTCATGTGGAACGTCAGGAAAAAAATTTGGATAGACGGTTCACGGTCAATGGCCAGAGGCTGAAGCACTATCTTGGAGGCGAGATTGATCGCCAGAGGTCCGCTCATTTGCTAACTTAGCAGAGTTGAAGGCCAAGCTAATGACGTTAAAGAAGTACTTGTTGGGAGGCAACCCAACTACTAGTATCCTTAATTTTAGTTATTTTTATTTTAGTAGTTTAATTATTTTATTCTGATCTTCTAACATTTTCCATCTTTTCATATGTGTTTTAGTCATGCAAAGTATTGAAAAACATGAACAGGATGAATCAGAAGAAAAAATAGACCACCATGGGAAGACTTTGGCTTTGGGTGCTTTGGCACTAAACGCCAGGCTGAGCGTTTAGCACCAAGAAGCATGAAAAATGAGAAGAAGTTACTGGAAGTGTGGCGCTAAATGCCCTGACCTGGTGTTTAGCACCAGAGGGTACGTAATCCAAGGCAAGCACTGCGAAGCTGGCGCTAAACGCGAACTCATGGTGTTTAGCGCTAGAAGAGAAGCCAACACCTCAACCTTCTTTGCCTGGTGTGTACGCACACCCCTATGTGTACACACAACTCACACTTTGGAGGTGGTGCCAAACACCACGCTCGGCGTTTAGCGCCAGGAGGAAGCTCACAACTCCAACCTTCTCTGCCGAGTGCATACGCACACTCCTGTGTGTACGCATAACTCACACTTTGGAGGTGGCGCCAAATGCCAAGCTCGGTGTTCAGTTCCAAGAGGAGGTTCACAACTTCAACCCTCTCTTCCGGGTATGTGCGCACACTACTGTGCGTATACAAAAACAATGCTCTTTCCCAAGGTGTGCGTACACACGGACCTGTGTGCATACGCACAAGCAGCTATTTTCAAGGAAGGCCATTCAGTTTGATTCTGCTCCAAAAAAAATTCGTAGTCACGGCGCTAAACACCGAAGCTGGTGTTTAGTGCTAGTAGCGCCTGCACGGTTACTTCGAAGGGGATTTGAATTTTGAAAAAGTAAATCCCGTGGGCCCCACCCACGATTCCCCACCCCTTTTCCCTTTAACTAACCCCTC
>NC_029793.2:107751799-107777482 GCF_000816755.2 Arachis ipaensis | reverse complement strand
CTCTCCCCATTAATTCCCTCTCTATTTCCCGTTATCCACCTACCACCAACCCCTTCTCAACTAATTCCATTCAAATCTTTTACCCCTCATTCCCTTACTAACTCAACCTTTCTCCCCCCTCTATAAATACCACTTTTCACCCCTCCCCTTTCACCCATTAACCACATTCACTACCCTCCCACTTTTCTTTCTATTACCCTTCCAATTCTTTACTCCCTCCTTTTTTTTCTTTTCCTATTCGTATTATTTTCTTTTATTCTTCTATATTATTTTATTTACTTTTCCTCTCCACCCATTACCACCATATTCTACCCTTTTTACTCTTATTCTCTTTTTCTTTGCTCAGGGACGAGCACCTTTCTAAGTTTGGTGTGGCTGCGTTGCATCTTCTTCTTTTCACTTACTATCATCCATGGCACCCAAGACTAGAGAGTCTCTCTCTAGAAAGAGAAAGGAGAAGGCACCAGTGACCGGTCCCTATGACTCACATCGGTTTAGTTCCAAGGTCCATGAGGACCACTTCCATGAGATCACTAGGCAAAAGAGGGTGATTCCGGAGATTCGATTTGATCTTAAACCGAACAAATACCCATAGATACAGGCTGAGATTCAGAGGAGGGACTAGGGCAGATTGTGCAACCCAGTCACTGAGGTAGGCCAACTCATGGTCCAAGAGTTTTACACCAATGCTTGGGTAACATACAAGCATGTGAAGGGCGTAAACCCCAGCCACAAGAACTGTTGCACCATGGTCTGAGGGTGAATTCTTGATTTTATTTCATAGAGTGTCAGAGAGACACTCCGCCTACCACACATCGGGGATGATAACGAGTCTTATCGTAAAACCCGGTTAATTAACGGCTAATTAACCCATAAATGAGAATTTATTCTAGAAAGTCAAAAATGTGATTTTTATGGCTAAAGATGATAGAGGAGATTGAGACGAGAATTTTGGTACCAATTTTATAGAAATCGGACCAAGATTGGACCAAACGGGCCAAACCGGGCCAACCGGACCCAAAGTGGGCCCTTGGCCCAACTAAACTAAGCCAAAACCCTAGTTTTTAGCACTCTCTCTCCTCATTTGTTACACACACACGCTGAAATGGAGTAAGGGAGGGGAAGAATACTCTCTCAAACTTCTATCTCTCACTTGATCTTCAAACCACCATAACTTTTAATCTAGAGCTCTGATCGCCGCACCGTTTACGGCCACGCGTTCATCACGGAGAGTTCTACAAAAACCCATACAATCAATCTTGAGGTAAGCCACGTTTTGCTTTTCGAATTTTCAGCCTTGATTTCGAGTTTTATGAGCAAAAATATTGAGATTTTGGGCTCTTTGATGTTATATGACCCAACTCTCTTGAACGAGAAGATTAATCTTGTCTCCTTGGGCCTTGGGTGTGGTAAGATTCTCAACTCTAATATAATTTGTTATTCTATGATATTTGGGTATTGAGATGTTGTGTATGGGTATAATGATTGTGGCTTAGGTTGTGTATATGTGAATATTGGGGCTTGATTGAGACCTTGAAAAGCTTGAAAAGGGATTTTTGGTGGTAAAAATCTGTTCTTGGAGGTGTTGAGACCTAAAGGACTTGTGGACAAGTGGTTTGGAAGTGCTCCGGTTGAGCTTGGGAAATCGGCTAAGGTATGGTCTCGATTTCTCGTATCTAATATGTAATGTGGTAGGAAATACTTAGGCTAGAGGCCCTAAGATAGGCATTGAATTGATGATGTTGTTGAATGGTTGAGATATATGGTGTGATCATATATGTGATTATGAATATTGATGCCTTGATTGTGTGATATATGAGAAACTACATGTTGTGATATATGCTTGATGAATGATTGAGGTTGAATTGGTGGGTGGTACCATGTTGATGGTGAGTATGATGATGATAATGTATAATGATGTTTGATTTGGAAATGGTATTATCAAAAATTGGGATGAGGAAGGATGTGTGATATGATATTGTGTTTGCCTTGTAGCCATTTGATTGAGAAGTGTTAAAATGGTTGGATGGTGATTTTGGGAATTTTGGTAAAGTGTCAATGTGTGAGTTGAGGATGGCTTGATGTTAATTTTGGTACATTTTGATTGATTTCAAAAAAGGCGAAATTGGCATGTTTTGGTTGATTTTGAAAAGAGTTGAAAATGGTTTGTTTTCAAAATGGCACCTTGTGGTTTTGTATGAAAACATAATTTTCAGGCATATTTTGATGGGATATAACTTGGACTACGGAACCCCGTTTTGTACCAAACTTGTTTAGAGATTAAATTGGATCCGGGATGCCCATGTCGTTGAAAGAACGGGCGGAAAACGATTTAAAATGAGAAAGTTATGTTCGTTGGAAGATTGGGGGTTGAATTTGTAAATTCTGCAATCATTCATCAAGCATATATCACACGCGTAGGCAGAATGACCCTCCGCGCGTAGGCGCACTTGGCGCGTACGCGCCGTTCTTCAAGAAAGCACCATCCACGCGTGCACGTGGTGTGCGCGGGCGCGTCGATGCGCTGCACCAAATGCCCAGCTATTTTACCGAGAGTTGTGCCAGAGTTGTGCCAGTTTTGTGCCTGGGGCGCAAGAGCACCCACGTGTACGCGTGGCTGACGCTTGCGCGTCGTTTGGCTATTTTTCAATCCGCGCGTCCGCACGTATGACGCTTGCGCGTCGATTAGTTTTGTGGCCATCCACGTGTGCGCGTGGAGTGCGCGTACGCGTGGCCCTGTTTTCATCCCAAAGTTAATTTTTGAGTTTTAAAGGCCAAATTTCATACTTCTAAGCCTCCGATCTCACCACTTATGTCTTAAATCATTATGATATGCCTAGCAATGAGACAAGGAGCTAGTGAATATGGTAACTTACGAGTGAAGCAAGGGAAAAAATGCAGGACGCGAGGCTTCTCGCTGAGGCATGCTGGAGACTTCTGGATTAGCGAAGATCCTTGTTCTCGGGACTCTGTTTTGATTTTATGATTTCTCTTAGATACTTTTATCTCCATTGAATAATACAAACTGTGATGACTCCTCTTAGAGGGGATTTGGGAGACTAGGTTCTCTGTTTTTGTGTCCCTTTGGGTTTTCTTTGAGGTTTTCTTATTTTATTATATGTATATATTGCTATGCTCAGACCGGTTATCTTCGCATCCGAATTTGAGTTTTGATATTCTCGTTTTGACACTCTCTTGTATATATATAATCTCGCGTTAGCTTATCCCTGTTCGTTACGTTATCGATCGGAGTGTTGCGCTTTCGAGTTACGGTTTTTGTTTACCCCTTTTTCTACAAAGGCTCCTAGTTATAATCAATCATTCATACTACTATATGTACTAAATTTTAATTCTAGAGGTCGTAATACCTTGTCATCTCGGAATTATGACTTAAGCATAAGACTCTGTATGGTAGGGTGTTACATTATGGTATCAGAGCAGTTCGTTCCTGTAGAGCCTGAGGGACGGACTGACTATGCTTCTGTGCATTCTTTGTATGTGTGTTATGTGCTGTTAGTATATCTACTTGATATAGTTGGCATAAACGTTCATGAGCATGCATTTGGGACTTTGAAGCACTAAACTTCCGATATTGAGACTGATCAACTTAATATCGATTGTTTGGTGTGTATAGGAATCAGATGGCACCTCGTGGACGCGGTAGAGGCCGTGGGAGAGGTCATACGAACGCTCGTGCACCAGAGATTAACCCTAATAACCCGGTGAACTTTATGACTGCGTTGGAGAACATGGCTGCTGCTATGCAAGCCACTGCTGAGGCTCTTGGTCAACAGATGAACAACCATGGTAATGACGGAGGTGGAGTTCAGGACCCGATGACACTGGCAAACTTTTTGAAGGTTAATCCACCTAAGTTCAAGGGAACCACTAGCCCGACTGAGGCCGATACATGGTTTCAGGCCATGGAACGAGCACTGCAAGCGCAGGTGGTACCGGAAGGACAGCGTGTGGAGTTTGCTACCTATTTGCTCACTCGGGAAGCGTCGCATTGGTGGCAAGGAATCTGACGCCTCCTACAGCAGGGTGACGATTATATCACCTGAGATGTCTTCCAAGAGGAGTTCTATAAGAAGTACTTTCCGACTTTTGCTAGGACGGCCAAGGAGCTTGAATTATTGCAGCTGAAGCAGGGTACTATGTCCGTATCTGAGTATACTGACAAGTTTGAGGAGCTGTTCAGATTTTCTCGTATGTGTCAAGGGACTCCGGTGGAATATGAGGAATGGAAGTGCGTTAAGTATGAAGAAAGACTCCGGAGTGATATTTTCAGCTCAGTGGGACCAATGGAGATCAGAACTTTCTTCGAGTTGGTGAACAAGTGTAGAGTTGCTGAAGCGTACGTGAAGAAGGCGGCTGCTGAGAGAGGGAGTCACAAAGGATCATTCCCACAGAACCGAGGGAAGAGCTTTGCACCTAGAGGTCCACCTTTCAAGAGGGGAGGTTCTTTTAGGAGGCCCAACAACAACAACTCCCAAGGGAAAAGGTTTGGAAAGCAGCCTCAGAATGATCAAGCTTGTACTAGGTGTGGAAGTCACCATCCAGGAGCACCATGCAAGGTCGGATGGGGTTTGTGCTACAATTGTGGAAAGGCGGGGCATAAAGCCGCAAATTGTCCGGAGAAGAAGAAATAAGGTGCTGGGAAAGCACAGCAGACTAGTCGGGTGTTCACCACTTCAGCTATAGGTGCTGAGGGATCTGAGGCACTTATCCGAGGTAACTGTGAAATAGCTGGTCAAACTTTAAATGCTTTATTTGATTTGGGAGCATCGCATTCATTCATTGCATTTGAGAAAGCCCATGAGTTAGGATTGAAGATCGTAACCTTAGGTTATGACCTAAAAGTGTATAATGCTACCCATGAGGCCTTGGTAACTAGGCTAGGATGCCTGAAAGTTTCGTTTAGATTCAAGAAGCGTGATTTTGTCCATAATTTAATCTGCTTACCGATGATCGGTCTTGACCTTATCTTGGGATTGGACTGGTTATCTGAGAACCATATCCTGCTTGATTGTTCTACAAAGTCGGTGTACTTTATGTCGGAAGATACAGGAGGACCGATCGTGGTGAATAATTATTACTTGAATTCGATGATGGTGAACTGTTCCGGGATCGAATGTCAGGGTAT
Source organism: Arachis ipaensis (assembly GCF_000816755.2). Taxonomy (NCBI): domain Eukaryota; kingdom Viridiplantae; phylum Streptophyta; class Magnoliopsida; order Fabales; family Fabaceae; genus Arachis; species Arachis ipaensis. Next base: position 107,772,336 of record NC_029793.2, on the reverse strand, counting down.
CCTGTTGTTAACCGCAGGTGTTTCGGGTGATGATCAAAGGTTGGAAAAGATTCCGGTGGTGTGTGAGTTTTCGGAAGTGTTTCCCGATGACATTGATGAATTTTCACCTAACCGAGAGGTCGAGTTTGCTATTGAATTGGTGCTTGGGGCGGGACCAATCTCAAGTGCTCCTTATAGAATGTCACCGTTAGAGATGGCCGAGCTAAAGTCTCAGTTAGAGGACTTGTTGGGTAAGAACTTTATCAGACCAAGTGTTTCCCCGTGGGGTGCTCCAGTGTTACTGGTAAAGAAGAAGGACGGGAGTATGTGACTCTGTGTGGATTACAAGCAGCTGAACAAGGTCACGATAAAGAATAAGTACCCGTTGCCGAGGATTGATGATCTCATGGATCAGTTACAAGGAGCTGGGGTTTTCTCCAAGATCGATTTGCGATCCGGTTATCACCAGATAAGGGTGAAAGGTGAGGATATCCCTAAGACCGCTTTCAGGACTCGTTATGGTCATTACGAGTACACTGTAATGTCTTTTGGGTTGACGAACGCTCCTGCAGTATTCATGGATTATATGAATAGAGTGTTCCGTCCGTTTCTGGATAAATTCGTTGTTGTCTTCATTGACGACATACTAATTTATTCCAAGACTGAAGAAGAGCATGCGGAACACTTGAGGATCGTGTTGCAAATCCTAAAGGAGAAGAAACTCTATGCGAAACTGTCTAAGTGTGAGTTTTGGAAGAGTGAGGTGAAGTTTTTGGGTCACGTGGTGAGTAAGAAGGGGATAGCTGTAGATCCAGCTAAGGTGGAGGCTGTGATAGATTGGAAGTAACCAACCACAGTAACTGAGATAAGGAGTTTTCTGGGCTTAGCTGGCTATTATCGAAGGTTCATCAAAGGTTTTTCACAATTAGCCTTGCCGTTGACAAAGTTAACTCGCAAAGACACTCCGTTTGTTTGGACTCCTGAGTGCGAGGAGAGTTTTCAGGCATTGAAGAAAAAGTTGACCACTGCACCTGTGTTAGTGTTACCTGAGCCGAACAAGCCTTTTGAGGTGTACTGTGATGCCTCATTAAAGGGTCTAGGCTGCGTGCTGATGCAGCATCATAATGTGATAGCGTATGCCTCACGACAGTTGAGACCTCATGAAGTTAGTTACCCTACGCATGATTTGGAACTCACTGCAGTCGTGTTTGCCTTGAAGGTGTGGAGACATTATCTCTATGGGGTTAAGTTCCAAATCTTCTCCGATCACAAGAGCTTGAAATATCTCTTTGATCAGAAAGAGCTTAATATGAGGCAGAGAAGGTGGATGGAATTATTGGAGGACTACGATTTTGAGTTGAATTACCATCCGGGAAAGGCGAATGTAGTGGCGGATGCGTTAAGTCGGAAGTCGTTATATGCGAACATCAAAGACCTTCCGGGATGTTGCAACCTTTAGAGGTTCCGCAATGGAAGTGGGAGAGTATTGAAATTGACACAATTTGTCGGGATTGCCAAGCGACTAGGACTGGTGTGATGCTATCTGGGTGATTGTGGACCGACTGACGAAATCAGCTCACTTTTTACCCATTTGGATGACTTACACCCTTGAGGAACTAGCACGGTTGTACATAAAGAAGATTGTGAGACTTCATGGCGTACCGGCTACTATAATCTCTGATAGAGATCCTCGCTTCACTTCGAGGTTTTGGGGTGCATTTCAGAAAGCTTTCGGAACCCGACTAAGCTTGAGTATGGCTTACCATCCTCAAACAGATGGTCAATCTGAGAGGACAATCCAAACACTAGAGGATATGTTGAGAGCTTGTGTTTTGGACCAACCGGTGAGTTGGGATTGGTATATGCCGTTAGTGGAGTTTGCATACAATAATAGTTACCATGCGAGTATCGGAATGGCTCCGTATGAGGCATTGTATGGGAGGAAATGTCAATCTCCGTTATGTTGGTATGAAGCTGGAGAGAAAGGCTTGTTGGGGCCGGAGATGATAGCTAAGACCACTGAACAAGTCAAGAAAATCTGAGATAGGATGCTTACGGCGCAGAGTCGCCAGAAGAGTTACGCCAATCAGAGGCGGAAGCCCATGGAATTTGAGGAAGGAAATCATGTTTTCCTTAAGGTTACTCCAACTACGGGAGTAGGTAGGGCGATTAAAGCAAAGAAGTTGAATCCTCGGTACATCGGTCCATTTCAGATCCTGGAAAGGGTTGGACCGGTGGCATATCGGATGGCTCTACTACCTCATCTTTCGAACCTGCACGACGTGTTTCACGTGTCGCAGCTTCGGAAGTACACTCCTGATGCTAGCCATGTGTTAGAACCTGAATCGGTTCAGTTAAGAGAAGATTTGACGCTTCCAGTGGCTCCAGTCAGAATTGATGATACTAGTATCAAACGGTTGCGTGGAAAAGAGGTTTCATTAGTCAAAGTGGCATGGAGTCGAGGCGGTGTTGAGGAACACACTTGGGAACTTGAGTCGGAGATGCGATCGGATTATCCGCACTTATTCTCAGGTAATTGAATTTGAATTTTGTGGGCAAAATTTTCAATTAAGTGGGTAGAATGTAAAACCCAGTTAAATAACGGCTAATTAACCCATAAATGAGAATTTATTCTGGAAAGCCAAAAATGTGATTTTTATGGCTAAAGATGATAGAGGAGATTGAGAAAAGAATTTCGGTACCAATTTTATAGAAATCGGACCAAGATTGGACCGAACGGGCCAAACCGGGCCAACCAGAACCAAAGTGGGCCCTTGGCCCAACTAAACTAAGCCAAAATCCTAGTTTTCAGCACTCTCTCTCCTCATTTGTTACACACACACACGCTGAAATGGAGTAAGGGAGGGGAAGAACACTCTCTCAAACTTCTATCTCTCATTTGATCTTCAAACCACCATAACTTTTGATCTAGAGCTCCGATTGCCACGTGGTTTGCGGCCACACGTTCATCATGGAGAACTCTACAAAACCCATACAATCAATCTTGAGGTAAGCCACGTTTTGCTCTTCGAATTTCCAGCCTTGATTTCAAGTTTCATGAGCAAAAATGTTGAGATTTTGGGCTTTTTGATGTTATAGGACCCAACTCCCTTGAAGGAGAAGATTAATCTTGTCTCCTTGGGCCTTGGGTGTGGTAAGATTCTCAACCCTAGTATAATTTGTTGTTCTATGATGTTTGGGTATTGAGATATTGTGTATGGGTATGATGATTGTGGCTTAGGTTGTGTATATGTGAATATTGGGGCTTGATTGAGACCTTGAAAAGCTTGAAAAGGGATTTTTGGTGGTAAAAATATGTTCTTGGAGGTGTTCAGACCTAGAGGACTTGTGGACAAGTGGTTTGGAAGTGCTCCGGTTGAGCTTGGAAAATCGGCTAAGGTATGGTCTCGGTTTCTCGTATCTAATATGTAATGTGGTAGGAAATACTTAGGCTAGATGCCCTAAGATAGGCATTGAATTGATGATGTTGTTGAATGGTTGAGATATATGATGTGATCATATATGTGATTATGAATATTGATGCCTTGATTGTGTGATATATGAGAAACTGCATGTTTGATATATGCTTGATGGATGACTAAGGTTGAATTGGTGGGTGGTACCATGTTGATGGTGAGTATGATGATGATTATGTATAATGATGTTTGATTTGGAAATGGTATTATCGGAAATTGGGATGAGGAAGGATGTGTGATATGATATTGTGTTTGCCCTGTAGCCATTTGATTGAGAAGTGTTAAAATGGTTGGACGGTGGTTTTGGAAATTTTGGTAAAGTGTCAATGTGTGAGTTGAGGATGGCTTGATGTTGATTTTGGTACATTTTGATTGATTTCGAAAAAGGCGAAATTGGCATGTTTTGGTTGATTTTGAAAAGAGTTGAAAATGGTTTGTTTTGAAAATGGCACCTTGTGGTTTTGTATGAAAACATGGTTTTCGGGCATGTTTTGACGGGACATAACTTGGACTACGAATCCCCGTTTTGTACCAAACTTGTTTAGAAATTAAATTGGATCCGGGATGTCCATGCCGTTGAAAGAACGGGCGGAAAACGATTTAAAATGAGAAAGTTATGTCCGTAGGTGCACTTGGTGCGTACGTGCCGTTCTTCAAGAAAGCACCATCCATGCGTGCGTGTGGTGTGCGCAGGCGCGTCGATGCGCTGCACCAAATGCCCAGCTATTTTTCCGAGAGTTGTGCCAGTTTTGTGCCTGGGGCGCAAGAGCACCCACGCGTACGCGTGGCTGACGCTTGTGCGTCGTTTGGCTATTTTTCAATCCGCACATCTGCACGTACGATGCTTGCGCATCGATGAGTTTTGTGGCCATTCACGCGTGCGCGTACGCGTGGCCCTGTTTTCATTCCAAAGTTTATTTTTGAGTTTTAAAGGCCAAATTTCATACTTCTAAGCCTCCGATCTCACCACTTATGTCTTAAATCATTATGATATGCCTAGCAATGAGACAAGGAGCTAGTGAATGTGGTAACTTACGAGTGAAGCAAGGGAAAAATGAATGATCAATGAGGATCAAAGATGATTATGTGAGATGCGGAGGATGGCGGTGGAAGTGCTTGTTATGCCATGGGCCGAAGGGCCGTAATTGTTAATGAATTGGCTGCTTATAGATTTAACCGTGAGCCGGATGGCTGGATCATTGCCGTGTTACGGCGGAGCCATGATTATGGCTAAGTATAAATGCATATATGCTGTTGAATGAATTGTGAATATTTGCACTTCCACTATCGGAGATGAGGGTTTCCCTGGGAGGAAGCAATGGCTAGCCACCACGTGCTCCAGGTTGAGACTCGAAGCTCTTTTGACCCTCTGTCGTCAGGGTGGCTGGGCACTGTGAAAGCCCTGGATGAGCTCACCCCCATAAATATTCACCAGTGAGGGTGATGGATATGGATCATGATTATGATCACGATTTTTTGAGTATAACTCGAGTTGGGGAGACACGACAGAGGGACAATCCAATGGTTAGCTACCAGGACTTGTCGGGTTAGCTCTATAACCGACAGATGATATCATCAGCCATTAGAGACAGGCATTCATCATATGTATACTATATGAATTGTTTGAGATTGCCTATTTGACTGCATATTACTTGCTAATTGTCTAAATGCCTTATCTGTTCCTATTTATATATCTCTTGTTTGATTTAGCTGTGTTTGCTACATTATACTCCTGCTGGTGGTTGGGAGGTCTGAAGGAATTGGAAAGGGAAGTATTAGTTAGACTGAAGGATCTTTAGTCAGTTGCCACTTATGGTTTTGCTTGTTTATAAGCTTTGATATTATCTGGAGGAAGTCCTAGGATTGCCTTCGGCTTTCCTCTATTATTACATGTTATATATGAGGAACTGTTACCATGCTGGGGACCTCTGGTTCTCACCCATGCAGATTTTGTGGTTTTCAGATGCAGGACGCGAGGCTTCTCATTGAGGCATGCTGGAGAATTCTGGATTAGTGAAGATCCTTGTTCTCGGGACTCTGTTTTGATTTTATGATTTCTCTTAGATACTTTTATCTCCATTGAATAATACAAATTGTGATGACTCTTCTTAGAGGGGATTTTGGAGACTAGGTTCTCTGTTTTTGTGTCCCTTTGGGTTTCCTTTGGGGTTTCCTTATTTTATTATATGTATATATTGCTATGCTCGGACCGGTTATCTTTGCATTTGGATTTGAGTTTTGATATTCCCGTTTTTGACACTCTCTTGTATATATATAATCTCGCGTTAGCTTATCCCTATTCGTTACGTTATCGATCGGAGTGTTGCGCTTTCGAGTTACGGTTTTTGTTTACCCCTTTTTCTACAAAGGCTCCTAGTTATAATAAATCATTCATACTACTGTACGTACTAAATTTTAATTCTAGAGGTCGTAATACCTTGCCATCTCGAAATTATGACTTAAGCATAAGACTCTGTATGGTAGGGTGTTACACTTATACTAAGAGGGTCAACCATGATAAGAGACTGGAGCAGATTCTTGTGGACATATGCCTTCCAGGACCCCTGTGGAGGCTCAATTTGGAGGGGCAGCCTATCCAGTTAGGCCGGCACGACCTGAAGCTAGTTGTTAAGGGATGGTTGGAGTTTATTCAGCGCTCCATCATCCCGATAAGTAACCGTTCTGAGGTTATCATAGATCGAGCAGTGATGATTCACTGTATCATGCTCGGTCATGAGGTAGAGGTGGAGCGAGTGATTCCACAGGAGATCTACAACATTGCTTCCAATGCCTCCACCAATGCCAGGCTGGCATTCCCGCACCTTATTTTCTGCCTATGTGATGCTGCTAGGGTGCAAAATGATCATGATACCTTCATCCCCATTGAGAGGCCCATCTCTAAGAAGACAATAGAGTATGCTCGGGAGTATGCTAGAGCCCCGAGAGAGGAGCCGGCTCCCCCATCTCAGCCACAGCATCCTCAGATACCTCAAGGACATTATTTTTCTCCATGAAAGTATTGGGATCAGCTGACATCATCCATTGGGCATCTGGCATCATCTGTTGATTAGCTGAAGATGGATCATGAGGGCCACTCTACTCTCCTTTAGCAACTTGTGGAGGAGCAACACAGCTAGAGACGGGAGATGGAGCAGTTGAGGCATGACTATAGAGCTCATAGAAGATTCCCGGGAGGAAGCAGCCACCAGGATGATTGAAGTGGTTGAGTTCTTTTTATGATATTTCCTTATTTCTGTTTTTAGTTATTATTTCCTATTTCCTATTGTTTGTTTTTAATCCTTTGCATGAGTAGTAGTAATTTGAGTCTTTTTATTTCTGGTTATTTGTTTCAGTATTTTAATGTTAGTTGAAAAAAAAGTTGTCACATGTATCAGCCATTAAGTTTGAATCTGAAAAAAAAAAAAAAAGAAAGAAAATGGTATAATGCATGAGAACATGAGTTTATATATTATGAATTGTCTTATTTTATCTTGATGTGGTGATATTTATCTGTGATTTTGAATGTATGAGAAAAACAGTGCATATTTGATATTGGAGTTAAGGTTGTTAATTTCTAAAGTGTAGGAATTTAGAGAAATATTATGAATTCTCTGAATTAAACAAGAAATTAATCCTTGAAGTAAAAAAAAATAGCAAAAAGAAAAAGAAAATAAAAAACAAGGTCCAAGACTCTGAGCATCAATGGCTAGGAAGGTTAAGTATGATCAGAAGCTCAAGGAGTTATTTTTTTCTAGCCATATGCTTGTAGTGTGAATGCGTTAAGGGATTCCTGAGAAAAAGCACTAAGAGTCGAGACCAATTAAAACTAAAACTCAAACACTGATCTCTCATCTTTTCCAAAAACGAAACCCTTATTCCTTTTCCTCCAAAAATATTTACTTGAAAATTAATCCATTTTCGAGTTTTACGGTTACCAATTTTTCACAGCTTTTAATTTAATCTCTCGGCCCTTTAACCACACAAATTTTTACTCTATTTCCAACATAATCCCAGCCTCGAATTCTTTAAAATAATTCGGTTCTTGGTTTCACTAACACTAACCGAACCATCATCATCATTATCAAATAATCAATATATGACAAAAATTCAATATAAACTCAATCAATAATCAATTACAACATCAATTCACTTATCCAATACAGATTTAATCGGTGAAAATTTACCAAAATCCTACCTTCGTACGAAATCAAAATAATGAAAGCTCCAAAGAAACTTTTTGACTGAACAACTGAAGAAGAAAACGTGAAAAATCGGCTATGCTTCCTAATACACAAAACGGCCGAATCATGCAAATTTAGGGAAAACTCCACCATTAACTTTTTCCGAACAAAAGTGATATCAACGTGTAGAGGAGAAAGATACAAACATTTTAATTGGATTAGATTTTTTATCGAAATTACAAATCACAAGAGAGTTGGAAACTCATGGTCTCCATGGAAGCTCGTATCCTCTCTCTCGGTCTTTCTTTCTTTTTGTCCGTGACAAGAATGAATGAATGGAAGGAGATAAGTGAAGATTATGATTAATGAGAATGACAAAGTGTCATGGTTAAGGGTTGAGTGTCACGCTCGTGAGCTGCTGAGTCAGCGATTCAAGTTATAGATATCTTGAACAAATAATTATAAAAATTGGTATATTAAAATACAAGTAATTATATATATATGAATTACTAATATAAATGACATCAGTAATTTAAGGATAAAAGATATTTGATGAAGTATTAGCAAAGTTAAAAGTCAATTTTTTTTATTATTTAGTTTTCGTAAATGAGTTACATTTAAACTAATAATTGATAAGTAAATTAAAAAAGTGAGATATTTATTGACACTCAAAAAAATCTTGAATCATATTTTTTACTTCACTGAAAATACTTATTATTGTCAAATAGAATTTTACAATCATTTAAATAAATTAAAAAAATTAATTTATAAAAAATTAATATCAATTTAAATTTTTACAATAGAATCCTAGATGAGATATTATTTTTTAGTTATAAAAAAATATATGTACTAACTTTGATATGGAAAAAATAGATGATTTTGGTCCTACACTGATCTAAATTTTGTTAGATAGGTTATTTGGTTCGGAAACTAACTACTCTATTTTGAAATTATCCTATTTTAAAAGCTTTTAGATAATTTTACTTCTAAAAATTATAAATCTCTCTAAATATTTTGGATAGTTTTAGACTTTGGAGACAATAAACTAGACTTATCAAGTTTTTATCCAAATTTTACCCCCACTTAAAAAAGGTGGTATATGGACTGAGAAATTGGCCATACAATTTACTGTTTCAATTAGGGGTATACATGGGCCGGGTGAAGCCGGGTTTGATGTGACTCAGACCCGGTCCGAAATATATACCGGGTCTATTTATTAGACCCGAACCCGGCCCTAGACCCGATGAAACCAATACACTTTCGGGCCACAATTATACCGGGTAAAAACTGGGTGAAAACCGGGCCGTTAACATTACATTACGTTGATACCTTCTTGTAAGCTAGCATGTAAAAATATCCAAATTTTCAAGACTCCAACCATTATTTAACATGGTAAAATTCACTTTAAAAAATATAACAAGAACTAACCCTTCTTCAAAATTAAAGCATAACCACAATCAATACTAAAGTATAACCACAATCAATACTAATATTGTCTAATAATACCAAATATTTAAATCAATACAAATAACACAATATTATGCATTAGTCTAAAGTCTTATGCATTATAAACATAAAATATTAACTTATAGTTTTATAATGACTAATAACACAAAATATTAAGATTTACAATACTTAAATTCCACATAAGAATAGTCATGATCCATCACTAATAACACAAAATATTAATTTTGAATTATGACTGGGTCACCGGGCCGACTTCGGGTGACCCGAGCTATGGCGCGGACCCGACCCGAAATAATGACCGGGTCTATTTTTGAGACCCTTACCCGGCCCTAAACCCGATGAAATCACACCAAATTAGCCCCAAAAGTGTTCGGGACTGGGCCGGACCTTCGAGCCGGGCCGGGTCTGTGCACCCCTAGTTTCAATATTATCCTAAATGAGAATCCAAATTTATAGCCTAATCTCTAACAAGCAATAAAGATCATCAATTAGCAAGCAACATTCTAGCATATTAAATTCAAACATACAAATCATATAAATTACATGAAAAGGCATAACTAGTCACATATCACTAAATTAATCATATGCATTCACTTAAGAGCAATTAGACAACTTAATCTTATTTGTTTATTATGCAAATTGGGAGTTTCTTTGGTTTTCTATTTTCAGAATTATTCCTATTATAACTTGTTATCCATTATTCTATATGAGTATGTGAACAATATTTTTATTTTTTTAACGGTTTTCAGAATGTCTTATGTGAATTTGGCTACATCTTTAAGTATGAGTAAGATATTCCTAGGTGATTTATATTTTGACATCGACACATGAACATTTGACCAAACAATTACAGTGATAAGCTTCAAACAAAATATTTAGGAGCACAATAACCTTTGGCAAACACTACTAGATATCACATATTTCTAATCTTATTTCATCTCATAGAAGAGATTTCATTGTATGACATTAATTATAAGTAAATGATAATGAATTACTCTTGCAAGCATAGAATGTGGCCTACTGGATCAAATTATTCTGATACAAAAAATGTTATACCCTAATATTTTCAAATTAGACTTAAGCCTTATATGGGTTATATTGCCTGTTGATACTTAAATTTTACGAAATTTTTTAAATAAAATATTTACATAAAATAATTTATAAAAAATGATGAATAACTAGTTTTTATTTCTAAAAATCGGTTGAAAATAGTGAAAGCCTTGGTCATCAGAATCGTTACTAGTTAGGGAATATAAGTGAACCTAGTGATACTAATACGAAAAATAGGCGTACTAGACTATAAAGGCAAAAAAAATAACAAAATCAAATAATCATATAAATAAAGAAAAATAAACATCATAGCCACAATTATAGCCACTCAATAAAGATAAAACAAGACACATGGAGAATTCTAATTCCCTCACTTTGCATAACTATAACTAAAACAATTGCCTATTCTCCATCCTTAATATGAATTAGAGCATGTGCTTAACATTTTGTATCTATGTCCTTGGTGTTCCACTCCTAATCATCTTATAATATACTGGTCTTTTCATCTCAATTGAGTAGTGTATTGTTTCGCACCGCGTTGTTCTTGAAGATAGTAGAGGAAGAGGGATGAGAAACAAGAATGAAGGTTTTATATGTATTGAGAAAAGGGGTTTGAATCAAGACACTCTTTTCAAATATAAATGCAAAACTTAGTAAGTAGGAGATTTTTCTATTTTAGTCTCTTAAAACAGTAGAAGATAAAAGAGAAAAGAGTAGAGAGAATGACACCAGCATGTATCTTGGTTTAACTTCAGTGAAATAATGTCTACATCTAATTTTCACCACAATAATAGAAAATTTTCGCTATATCAATTTCAAGATCACAATTACCACACAAAAATGAACCAAACCGGTTCTACACCAAGACCAAACAAAAATGCTAAGATGAAACAAAGATCCAAGACCAACTTAATCTAAAACTACATGGACTTTTCTTCCTAGTTTATGATTTTTTATTCTTAGGCTTTTTTAAATAACCCCTCATAGAATTATAAGTCTTTTTTGTATACTAGAAAGATTCAAACAAAAACTGAATATATCAATTGAGACCAAAGTGAAGAAGAACGATACTCAACGTGCTGTGTTTGATTTATGAATTTTCTTCTTGGTTTCCTTGAATACTGATTCTTCTTATAGAAAAAGCTTAGTTTTGCTAGTCGTTGCAGCATACCATTCTTCATCTTTCTATATTTTTTTTTATATTTTACTTTTGACAGTTGATTATTTTTAAACATTATCAAATTAGTATTTTATTATTCACATTAGTTGTTGTTTCTATTATCTCTCATAATTTTCATTCTTGTTTTCTTTTCTATTTTGTAGTAGTAATCTCCTTTATATTCTCTTCATATTTTTCTCTTGATAGTTGATTCTTTCCAAATCAAATAGCATTAATATCAATGTCAAATCTAAAACTTTATAGCAAAATCAATCAAACCATAATTCTTCAATCAACCAATCAAACAAATGTTTGTCATCACAATAAATTATAAAATCTTTTTTTGGAATCAAAAAAGTATTTCTCAGTAGTTTAGCTATATAGTGCTATCGTATCCATTTTCAACCATTCTAAATTTGAAAATAAAAATAGTGACGGTGCAAGATGTTCAATTATTATTTTCAAAAATTTTTGTTAGTCGAAGTGGTGTGACTTTTAGATGTTTCTTATTTGTATTATAACACATGTGACTCATTACTAAATTCCTACAACATTAAAATATACAAAATACAAGCACATAAACCTTGACTTAATTTTCTCTTGACATTCTCCTAACTTCTCTGTACATGAAAAGAAAAACAATCTCTTGTTGATATAAACTCTTATGTGATGCATAAAATTGACTTAACTTTTCTTAAGCATTCTTTTATCATTACTTTGACTTTGGAGGGTATTGAGTTCAAACTGTGTATAAAATTGATGGGAGTTTCTTTTCCTTACTAAAAGTTCTTATCCCAAAAGCTTGTCGATACCTTCCTTTACCAAAGGATCACCTCGATTATCTTATTTTTGGGGGTTACGTTTCCTTACTAGAGGATCATTCCCTCAATTTTTTAATGTACATAACATAGTTATTATCATTCTTAATGTGTATGTAATAAAGAGACATCATATCATGACATGCAATGGTAACATCTATACAAAAAAATTTAAGATATGACACATAAAAAAAAGTAGTATAAAAATCTACCTCTAGTGAAATTTGTAGAAATTCTATAGATTACAATGTAAATAGGCATGATTCGTCAGTAAAGAGAGACTTGTTCCATAGTTAGACTGTGTGTGTTTCGATGTAGATATAAATCTTTGACTAAGGGATAGATTTCATTCCTTTAAGTAGTGTTTGGTGGAGAGACAGAGACGGAAAGACTGAGACTGAGAGACAGAGACTAAGAGACAGGGATTGAAATAAATCTCAGTATTCTGTTTGGTGCAAAATGGGAGACAGGAATTGAAACAAGAATGAAACTCTAATTTAATTTGCACAAAGAATAAAATTGAAATGAAAGTATTTTAGGTATAAAATGTTATTAAAGTTTCAGTCTCCATCTCTAAAAATTTCAGTCCCATGTGTCCTTACTTTTTGGAGGTACTGAAATACTAAAATTTTAGAGATAGAGACAGAAATTTTAGTACCAGTCACTGAACTAACAAACACGATACTGAGTCTCAGTCTCTCAGCCTCTGTCTCAGTACCTCAAAACAAACGCTACCTTAAGTTCATGATGAGATTAAGATTCGGAGTAATTAGAATTTGGTTAAAAATTGATAGATCATAAACTATTAATAAAAATAATTGGAGAAACAAACAAATAATTAGTTATGATTACTAAATCGTCTTACTCGATGGACTCAATATAAATATTGAGGTTGCGAAAGATATAAATCTTATTCAAATCTCTGTGTCTATATTGGTTTTATTGTAGAAATAAAATCTTCCTATTTCAGGTCTCTACAGTTAGCATAGTTCAGAGAGGATACATTCTAAAACAATATGTGAATGGAAATTTGTGATTAGTTTGGCAAAGGGTTTAGAATGAGAGTAAGAAAATGATAAAAGATAAGGGTTTTCTTATAATGAAGTAAAAAAAGTATATGAATAATAATTTGTAGAGCTAATAGAAGATAGAAAAGATAAGTTACCTAGCATTTTTATATAGAAAAGGGGAATATAATGAAAAAGGAATGACTCAAATAGATCTTAGGTATATGCAAGTTGTGTTATTAGGAGAATCTAACTTGCGTTTAGCTGAAGTTATCAATCTAAATCTTCACTTTTCAAGCCTTATAAAGTTTATTAGGTTTGAAATTAGGAAATAGCTATTAGATACAAATTTATATAAAATGGAGTTAGCTTTAAAAAGAACTTTGAACAAAGTTAATCAGATAACTATAGCTTGAGATATTCACGAAATACTGTGAGTATGTTAGGTTGGTTGGTTACAACGCAATTTTTTACTATGAACTTGTAACAGATTTATTTACCTAATTGAATTTAAATTTGATTTTGCAGAAAACTCAAAGAATAAAGCTAGTTTTCTTATCTTTTTTAATATAGCCAAAAAAATTTTAAATCCAATAAATATAGAATTAGTTATGGCTATATTTTAAAAGGTTTTCTATTATCAATTAAGAATTCACTAAAACTAATGTTTTCGTATTTTTCAAATTTTAAATTAGATATGTTAATTTTTCAAGTATATTATCTTCTAATATTCTATTATGAAGTTAATATTTAAATTATTATGACTTTAAGTAATTAATTATTAAATAATAAATATGATTATAAAAACTGAGATATTATATTTTTTACCAAGTCAAAGGCAAAATTCATCTTTTCTTTTCTTATACCATACACTATATATAATATTATCTCTTATCAACTGCCATCTGATAAGAATCATCATTTCCATCATACTTTGACTATGGTCAAAGCTTATGTTCTATAATGTTTTTAGTTTTCTTCAAAGTTCAGCATGCAACACTTGGTATCACTTGCACCATTAGCCACTATTGTTAATTTTTCAAATCAAAAGAAGAATTTTATTTTTTTTTTAACATAAATGATTATAAACGTAAGTCTCACATCTTATGTTGAGTCAGATTTAGCTTCTTTTGCATTTAGTGTTAATGAAATTATGATGAAGAATCTAAAAAAATCCAAAAAATTACATCTATTTTATTTTACCAATAAGATACTCTTATCGAATATCATGTTTATTCCTCTAATTCCATCTAAAAATGGATTCTCTTATTTTTTTTTTATATTTTTCTCAAGTGTGATCATACATTTTTTAAGTGGGTCCAAAAAAAAAATCATATAAAAACATGAGAGAAAATATTAAATGATAAAATATCACACTTGATAAAATAATTGAAAAAAAAATTGAGAAGATCTATTAGACATCTCAATGACATTGGATTCGATGGTCCCATAACATTTGGACCACTAAACGGTCGAGATAAGTTTCAAAGTGGTTCCTGAAATTGCACTCGAGCCTCGTAGTAGTCCCTGAACTTAATGGTTACTCATATTAATCCCTAAAGTTGCACTTCGTGACTCAGATTCGTCCTTCCGGCACATTCTGTCCACCTGGCACTACCAGAAAGCTGATATAGATTCTTTCGTGACACGCTGGCCAGGTAACAGCTAGCTGACGTGGATTAGTAAACTTTTATAGTGCAATTTGATCCCTAAATCAAAATTAAAAATTTTAATCCCCAAATTTAATTATTCTCTTCTCTATAGTATAGTAGTAGCCCCTCTCTTTTCTTCTCTTCTCTTCTCTTCTCCATATGGATGTGAAAGAGACTACAAATTACAACTTCATTGAAAACACACATATGTTTTGTTAATTAAAAATCGCATACTATGTCTTTGTATTAACATTTTATGCACTCATTTAACTCTAGTTTAATTAAAATATTTTACAAAATTCAATTTTATATTTTTATATGATTTTACAAAAATCTATCTCTTGTATTTACGGAATTAAAAAGTTACATCATTAATACTACATTACATCTGTTCCAAAATAACCATGCATCATCCTAATTTAACTGTCATTCACATAGTATTAATATAAAGTGTTATATTATGGCATTTCAAATCGTATGACATCTCCATTAAAATGACGTATCTAAGATTTTATTATAATTAAATAGGTATTTTAAATTAATTAAGGGTAATATTAGAAAAACAAAAAAAAACAAAAATTTACCTAATTTAATATTTATTATTTTAGTCTCTAATTAATAAAAAACTAATTAAGCAAAATAAATATAATTAACGTATTTCAAACACTAATTTGATCATATTAAAATATTAATCATATCATCTTTTTGTTTACAAATGTCATGCTGATATTTTAACATTTTATATTAGCATTAGAGATGAGTTGAGATTCACAATTTATGAATTTAGGAATCAATTTAATCATTTTTAAAAGTCAACAAATTTTTATGAACGTTCACAATTTTAAAAACTAAACTTTACATTATTTCTTTAATTATATATATCACATAACTTTTTTTATGTTATAATCTCACCATCTTTTTTACAGAAAAAAGGGATAAAAGCGATTAAACTTGTTCAAATAATGGTTGTTAAGAAGACTCTAGTTGTTATTGTTATAAGATACTTCAACTAAAAATAAACAAAAAGAAAAATCTTATGAATTTGGGATATAAAGATCTATGCCTATAGAGAAAAGAGGGATTACTGTAGAGAAGAGAATGATGATTAAATTTGAGGATTAAAATTTTTAATTTTGATTTAGGGACCAAATTGCACCATAAAAGTTTACTAATCCATGTTAGCTAGCCGGTGGTGCCAGGTGGACGGAATGTGCCGGAAGGACGAATCTGAGTCCCGGAGTGCAACTTCAGGGACGAATATTAGTAACTTTTAAGTTCAGGAATTACTATGAGGCTCGAGTGCAACTTCAGGGACCACTTTGAGGCTTATCCTTAAACGGTCTCATAATTTAACAATTATTAAAAAACTTAAAAAATATATTTGGTTATAGAACCATTTAATGATCAAAACATTTTGGGACCGTCAAATCTCGTGCCACCTCAATAGATTAGACATTTCCATTTACTTGAGTTAACAAACAAAAATATATATGAAAGAGTTTAGATAAACAAAAATATCCATTAAAATTTTGAAAATATCAAAATATGCCCTAAATTGTTTTTGGTAGACAAAAATGTCATTTCATTAGTAAGGGATTGCTCTTTTTCAATATTTTTTTCTCTGTTTCTTTTTTTTTTTTCGAAGGGAATAGCAGTACTGCATCAGAAAATAGAAGCCTATTATTCCATACAAGATCCATGGAACTAGCTTTTATTATTATTAAGCGGCAGCAACTGCCTCTGTGGTATGAAAGGAGTAGCCTCGTGCCTTGTTTGGGTAGCCAGATTGTGTTTGCTCCTTGTTCCTCAAAGCTTTCATGGAAGAAGAAATGTTCCTTTTCTTCTCTTTTGCTTCATCTCAATTACAGAAATATAAAAAAAAACATTCATTTAATATGAAAAAAAAAAACATCCTGATACTTAACAAAAGAAATATTCAGTTATATTTTAGCAAAAATAATTAAATATTTATAAAATTTAAAAAAAAATTATGAAATTCTTAAAGAAATAGAGATATTCACATTTATAATACAAAAAAAATTCAAAAAAGATATAAAAAAATCATCAATTTAGTATTAAAAATAAACATTCTGATACTTCGCAGAAGAAACATCCATATATATTAACTCGTAAAAATTTTAAATTCACCTAGAGATATTTAACTGATTTTTGGCTAATACCTTTTTGATTCCTGGTTTGTATTTTTATCTCTCCCAAACTCTTTCACATATACTTTAGTCTATTTACTCCCATTGACTTTTATCTTCAAATCCAGATTTGGCAAGCTTAGAGAAAAACATTTATAAAATAAGGATGATATAATTCAGATATAATACTAGGGGCAACAATTTTTATAATTTGTAACTATCAATTAACTATCAATAATATTTTTAATGGTGTAAAATTATATCTAATAATAGTGTAAAATTATTTAATTTTTTTTACTGATTAAACTTAGGGAAAAAAAATTCTAACAGTTACAAAATGGTATTTGCATTATAACAGGTACAGATAGATATTAATCATGTAATCCAGTTCATACTTGCGATTCGTCAATGCCCAAATGTGGTTGTAGTTTAAAAGTTCAGGCGCCAAAACTCGCTGGAGAGCAGGAGTGCAGGATGCTATCCCGAACAAAGAAATCAGCATTGAACAAAATATACAGTAAGAGTGTAAGACACATTGTGACTTTGTAATCAACGTCAAAAGTTAATCTACAATAACGAATTCCCGATCTAACCTAACAAGGTCAGCACAATATGTGAATATATGATTATCATATAATATTAACCAGTGACAGGATTCCGCAGCTGCTCCACACCACAGATGAACGTGACTTGACCCATCTAGGGAAAACATAACCCTAGGAATCTTGAATGAATGCGAAGAAGCTAATTTCAATTGCTTGTAGCAGTACTCCTTAATTTGACCTTCATGCCTAACAGAAGGAGAATAATATACATTTTAGTTACATACAGGGAAGACGGGAAGTTGGAACAAATATATACAATGAAATGTCACCGAAATGAAACACCGGTGCCTGAAAAGGTGACTTTACCGATTCGTGACAACATCACCAAGGTATCTTAAAATATAATTTGCACAATGATTAGAATTAAAATGATGGGAAAACGAATGAACCTGCTTCTTTTTCTTCTTAGGCCTCCTCTTTCTACGAGGTTTGTGCGCATCAGAGTTGGAGCTTAGACTACTACCATGGCCTGTGCTTGAAGGTCCCCTTGATCTAAAGTCTGAGCTGCTTTTGCTATTCGAAGTGTTGCTGGATGTGGAAATATCGGATCTTAGACTAGATGAATTTTGGCCTGAAGTTGACCCAAACCTTGACAGCTTCTTGTTTGAGGGGCGAGGAGGGGGCATTAAAGCTCTAGCAGAAATCTGTCTCTGAAAGAATGGGCAAACGATATTTTAAATATTGACTAATTTCAATGCCGCAGTTATTTGATACTATTGAATAAAAAATAAGGAGAAAAGCAATTACTGCTCATACTGCATACCTGATTTTTTTCATCACTGGACATGCCACCAGACACTGCTTTGCCAGATGCACTAGAAGCCTGCTCTCTGCAATAAGTTGGAAATTTCATGATGCAGAATTTACTAGAGAAACAGTTGGCATGTGTAGATTAAAATTTAAATTAGAAAACAGGGCTCCAAAGAACACAGCTTATCTAAATTTTCTACTTTTGTATATTAACAGATGAATCCCAATAGATTTATAAATTATAATTAAAAAAATGTGGCTTCAATTTGACCATACTAGCATCACAAACAGGTATACTCCAGTTGCTCTTCTTAACATCGATTACCTTGCTGCAAGTATATGAATTTTCATAATATAATAATTGCTTAAGTTGTAAAACATCTCTACCCACCTCGTGCTTTTGTCTGTCCATTCATCATCTGCATCTGCTTCATCACTAGAACTCCCAGCGAGGAAAAAATCATCTTCACTCAGATCCAAAAGGCCATCATCCTCACTGCCAGTCTCTGTTACAGAAACCAAAAGAAGATGAATCGTACAGAGATACCAAATAATGCAACACATGCAAAGTTTAGTGCTACATGTCCATGTTCCAACTTCAATTCGACTACTTGTGCACTTGAATTTTACTATCTCAACACATACTTTAAGCATTGATAATAGTTAATGAGACACATCTCAACCATAAATCAAACCTTCTAAGTCCTTGCCACTTGCTGCGGCTGCAATCAATCTGTCCTCAATCTGCTTGCGCAGCCCGTTCCTCCTGTCAACTATCTCCGAATCGTCACCTCCGGTAAACAAAGGAACATACTTCTCAGTCTTTGGAAAGTACTGCAGTTCCAAAAAATTAAACCATAACAAACCCCTCCGTCATTACTTACTCATAATTTATTCTCAATAAACAAACAACACAAAGCAACAACATCATCATCCACCTAGGAATCAAAATATATACAACACGTCTCATTTTTCACAAAGATCAAACTTACGAAAGCCAGTGACAAAGTAAAGTAAACAAAAATTAATGGAACAAAAAGAAAGAACAAACAAAACTATTCCTCAGTTACTCTTAATTGATATGAATGAACAACGCAATGCAACAACATCATTCAGCTACTCATGAAAGCTAACAGCACACTTTGCATTTCGAGAAAACCCAACGATGCATCAAAATAAACCTAATCACAAAAATTAGAAAAAGAAAACTGCAGAGAACACACCATAACGTATTGAAGATCTTTCTTAAGCTTGGAAAGCTGTTCGGAAGCCTCAGATGCTTGTAGCTGGTGGGAAGCGGCGCGCTGAAGCTTCTCGAGGCGCCTGATGCGCCTCTCGATCTTCCTTCGCTCGAAGAACTTAATCTTCCTATCGCGGAGGAAGATCTTGCGCTCGGCAGCGAGGCGCGTGTGGATCTCCTGCTGCTTCTTGAGTGCGTCGAGCTTCTGCTGCTGCGCCTCCCTCACCTCCGCCGGCAGGTTCTGCTTCCGCAGCATACGCTCCGCCGACCGAATCTGGTTTTTGAGTGAAACCGGCGGTTTAGGCTTGAGAGCCTTAGGGGCGGACGTGGAGGCGGTGGAGGAGGAGTTGGAACGGCGACTTGCGGGGTTGACCCTCACGCGCCGCTTGTTGTAGCCGCCGTGAGCCATTCTATGCTATGTGCGTTGCGAATTCGATTCTGTTCGACTTCTAGTGTGTCAATCGGAATCCAGAGTCCATGTTTGGGGGAATAGAATGGTTAGGGTTTTATGATTGTTATTTGCGTGCGCCTTGCGAAACGACCAGTATAGCGTAAGCAACGGGCGGGTTCGGGGATTTTGTTTTTTTCTTTCTAAGAAAATGACATAATCATACTTAGCATACAATTGGTGTGTATTTTGGTGGGATAGGATCAAATCTTAATGTTTTGTTGAGTTTATTTTAAAAATTTCAATTTGTTTTAAATTGATCTAAATAAATAGGGTTAAATGTAATAATAATGATTTAGTTTGCCAAGCTAGTCACTGAGTGACTAACTTGACAATTGGATCACTAGATTATTAAACTAACCCAGTTAGTGGTCAAGCTAAAATTATTGTACGTGTATTGACTAAAAAAAAATTAGCATTATTTAATATAGATAGTTAAAAATAGAAAATATATTTAGTTTTATAATAATATTTTACATTAGAAAATTTTTAATTAAAATAATTAAATAATATGTTTTAAATATTTCAATATTTATAATTAATATATATTTAATTAGG
>NC_029793.2:107732667-107751774 GCF_000816755.2 Arachis ipaensis | reverse complement strand
TCCCAAATAGTGTGTACTATTTTAATGGTTATTATTTTTAAAAGTTAAAAAAATTATTTATGTTTGTTTACATAATCTTTGAATTTAAAAAACATAAAGATTTTTTTCAAGAATGAAATATTAGAATTACACACGGGAATCCTATGTTCTATCGTTTTAGAATATTAAATAACAGTAAATTAATATTATAAAATTATATAAGATTATAATTTAATAATTTCTTTTGTATAATATATATTTTTGAGTAAATTACTAAAATCAGTCTCTAAGGATTTTAAAAGTAGATATTTTAGTCCGATTTTGCTAGGTATACAATGACTTTCATAAATCATGTAAACAATGGGTTTTAAAATTGGCCCAATAAAGTAAAAAATACACTACACCCCTACAAAAATTACGGAAATCACAAGTGGAGAAGGGAGATTACCGTATACGTAACTGCATTATTCACTGAACTCATTGTCTACCTATAATTTTTCATTTTAGTCCTCAAAGAAAATTAATACATAAATCAATCCCCATTATTTTCCTCTGTCAAACATATCAGTCCCCAATCTATTTTCCGGTGTGACTCACCAACGGAGATTGCTGAATCGGCATGTTATTTCACATACGTGGCCGTTAAGTGTCCACGTGTGCAAGGAGGAGATGCAAGGAGGAGAAGAAAACAGTCCCTGAACTTGTTTTCAAAAATGGCATTGTATTAATACTTTTTCTTTTCCGTTCTTCATCATTGAAGCTCCTCATGAAACCCCAGTTCTTCATCTGCAGGAATCAAAACATCCAAGTTTAGTTCCGATAATGCCAAGTAAAGGAAGTTCATCTTCTTCGAATCGCCATAGAGGGAGAATCGGTGGCTCCAGTGGTAGTGGTCTCGTACATAGTGACGTGAGCATCCTGAGGAAAGTTGAAATCACAAAGGGGCAACTTAGCCAGGTATTTTCTTGATGTTTTAATACGTTTATGCCCGCGTTGCCAACGAGATCCAATGGCCCGTCACCAACGACAAAACCGCTATCAAGGTCGATGACTCTCACTACTTTTTCTCCTTTTGACCCGCTAATTAAGGGCTCTAAATCCGATTCCGATGAAGAAGATCAACGTAGCCGCGGGTAAGATAAGAGTGGTTCTAATTTGCTGAGCTATGGGTTGACGATTGCGTTGAAGGGGCAGAAAGGATTGTTGAGGGAGTTGGACACGATTTTCCAGAGCTATGACAATTTCTCGGTGCATAAGGTTTTTGAGAGCTCGAAGAAGAAAGGGGAGGTTCTAGATGGTTGACATCGCTAAAGGATTTAGATTCAGCAAAGAAGAAGGAGATGTTGGAGGAGCGGAGCGCTATTTATTGGACCACGTTGGCCCCAAATGTATAGGATTATAGTGGAACTACGACCAAGATGATTGTGGCGGGTTCCGGGCACATGATCAAGGGGATTCTTTGGTGCGGGGATGTGATTGTGGAGACGTTGAAATGGAAGAACGAGGTATTAAAATGAGAAAGGAGAAGTAGTAATATACAACGCCGTTTTTGAAAACAAGTTCAAGGACATTTTGTCATACTTCTCGCACATGTGGACACTCAACGGCCACGTGTCCCAATTAACATGCCAATTCAACAATTTTTGTTGGTGAGTTACACCGAAAAATGGATTGGGGGTTGATATATCTGACGGAAGAAAACAATGGAAATTGATATGTGTATTAATTTTTTTTGGACTAAAATATGCGCTTTTAAAATCCTTAGGGACTGATTTGGTTAATCACTCTATATATTTTTATTTGCACCATGTATAACAATAACAAACATGGCTTATTGGAGAAGGGGAATAAGTGATGACATGTCATCATGTCATGTTTTTCTATGCTTTTTCTTTGTTTTTTTTAGGTTTTATGCACTTTCTTGAGCCATAAGTAAGCCAATTGGGTAGAATTTCACGTTTCCTTTGATTCAATCAACCATGGATAAATTAATGCATTTTCATGAGATTTTGTGCTATAATTGTTATATATTATGAAAGAATAACAATCTCATGATTTTGAGCATAGCTTTGATGTGCTTGGTTGATTGATAATAGGTGAAAAGAGCTTTGAAGAAGGTTGAAGAAAGAAGAAATGGCAAGGAGCAAGAGAAAACAAAAAGCTTGAGCAAAAGCTTGCCTCAAACTTTAGCTCAAACTTTTGGAAGAGTTGAATTCACTCTAGATGGAGCAAAAGCTTGCGCCAACGTTTGACCTCAAGCTTTTAGGCAAACGTTGGCGCCACAACAAACACACCCTGGAGAAGAGCAAAAGCTTGCGCCAACGTTTGACCTCAAGCTTTTAGGCAAATGTTGGCGCCACAACAGCCTGAAGGGGTATACTTCCAACAAGAATAACTTGAGCTACAGAGTTCCAAATGAGGTGATTCAAAAAGCAATGGAAAGTAGGAATCGAGAGCTTTCCAAGCATATATGGCACTACATGGTGGACACTAAAATTGAGGGAGAAAACTGCCCCGCAATGTGCATAAACGAACATGGTGGCAACCTGCAGTGAGGCCAACTGACCTCTGCACCTTCGATGGAGTATAACTCGAGCTGTAGAGCTCCAAATGATGCGCTTCCAACGGCATTGGAAAGTAGACATTCAGGGATTTCCAACAATATATAATAGTATGGGATGGACAATGCGTTTGAGCCTCCAGAACTGGCGTTTTCGACCACGTTTGAGGCAAACTTTACCTCAAACGTTGCACACCAAAGCCAGCGACCCTGTCCTCTTCAAAGGAGCATAACTTGAGTTGTAGATGTCCAATTGAGGTGATTCCAATTGGGTTAGAAATCTGACATTTAGAACTTTTCAACCATATATAATAGTCTATAGTGGGCATAAAATTGGCAACGTTGACAAGAGGACAAAGTAGCACCCCAAGGCTTGATATGCAACAAGAGGGATCCACGTTTGGCTCAAAGTTTGACCTCAAACTTTGGCTCAAACGTGGATGACAGCAAAATGGCCATCTGCATGATGAGTTTGGTGAATAAGTTTGAGTCAAAGTTTGCCTCAAACTTTGACTCAAGCTTTAATGGTTCATGGCCCGGTTCACAAATGGGTTTCTTCTCAAGACCAAGAACAATCAACAGAGGCCATCTTCAACCCAAATCCAAAGCAAGCAAAGCCCATTATCATCACTCAAAGGCACAAGAGATAGTTAAAATAGAAATTTCATTTAATTGTAATTTATTTTAAATTTCAATTTCATTTTCATTTTGTAAAAGCCTATATAAAGGCATTAGTTTCATTTCACAAGGTAGGCTGGAACAGAGAGCACTAGGAGGTTGGCTCTGATAGAGAGCATTGGAGGCGAGCCCCATTAGAGAGCTCTCTCTTAGTTTCATTTTTGTTTTGAATCTTGGGTTGAGAATTGAAGAAATTCTGTTTCAATCTCACCTTGAGAATTCTCTCTGTTTACTTGCTGCAAATTTGAAGGAATTGTGATTTGGATCTAAATTGTCTTTACTGCTTTCTTCTTTATTTTCTTCTGCAATTATCCTCTGTTGGATCAAGGAAGGAATTGAGATCTAGACTTGTTCTCTAGTCTCATCCAACCCCTGAGATCTTCAACTTTCCTTTAGCTATTGCAATTGAGCCGCATTTCACTTTCTGTTTGGTTCCTCAAATTTAATTTACATTAAGCTTGCTGCAAATCTCATTTACATTTCCTGCACAATTTTAAATTCCTCTGCAATTGCTCTAAATTCTGATTCACTGCAATTTTGCTTCTCTGCTTACATTGTTCCCAATTTATTCTTCCTGCAATTTAAATTTCCAGTTGCGTGATCTATTGCTCTCTTTAATTTCCAACACCCCAGCCCTTTACTTTTCATGCAATTTACTTTTCTTGCAATTTAAGATTCTTGAAATTTACATTTCTTGCTCTTTAAGCTACTTGCCAATTTACACTCTGCAACTTTAAATTCATTGTCATTTACTTTCTGTTGGCTACAATTTCATACAATTCACTTAAATGTTAGCTTGACTAAACTAATCACCCACTAAAGTTGCTTGATCCATCAATCCCTGTGGGATCGACCTCACTCATGTGAGTTTTACTACTTGATGCGACCCGGTACACTTGCCGGTTAGTTTCGTGTTGGATCGTTTTCCACACATCAAGTTTTTGGCGCTGTTGCCGGGGATTGAAATAGATTGACAATGATTAAGTGAAGTGGAGATCTAGATCTAGCATTTTTATTTTCCGTTTCTCTAACTTTGGACTAACCCACTAACTGTTTGAATTTTTGCTTGAGCTAACTACAATTTCATCATGGATTGAAGATATGGAGGAACATACAACAATTCCAACTAATCAACAAGGAGGAACAGCTAATAACAACAACAATCCACCACAGAGAAGAGTTCTGGCTTCCTACACATTTGCAAATCCTAGACATTGTGGGAGTAGCATTCATACCCCAAATGTTAATGCAAATAATTTTGAACTAAAGCCACAACTCATCACATTAGTTCAAAACAATTGCTCTTATGGAGGAGGACCACTTGAAGATCCAAATCAACACTTGTCCACTTTCTTGAGGATTTGTGACACTGTTAAAACCAATGGAGTGCATCCTGACAGCTATAAGCTACTGCTATTTCCATTCTCTCTCAGAGACAAAGCCACCCAATGGTTGGAATCTTTCCCAAGAGACAGCATTGACAATTGGGATGATCTAGTGAGCAAATTCCTTGCCAAATTTTACCCACCTCAAAGGGTCATCAGGTTGAAAACTGAAGTGAATACTGCAGAAGAAGCTCAAAGTCTCATTGATATGGTAGCTAACAACTAGTATTTCTTTGCTCACCAAAGGCAACACCAACCATCACAGAGGAAGGGAGTGATGGAGTTGGAAGGAGTGGACTCAATCCTAGCTCAAAACAAATTGATGCAGCAGCAGATTCAACAACAATTTGAGCAAATGGCCAAGAGGATTGATAGCCTCCAAGTTGCAGTAGTAAGCACCAATCAACCATCAACCACATGGGGAACAAATGAAGAAACTCAAGAGGAGCAACAACAGGAGCAAGTCCAGTACATGCACAACCAAAATTCTGGGTCAAATGAAGTCTATGGTGATACTTACAACCCTTCATGGAAGAACCATCCAAACCTGAGGTGGGGAGATAACCATAACCAAAACCAACAACCATGGCAAAGAAACTCAAATCAAAACACTTCAAGAAACAACCAAAATAACAACCAGCACTGCAAGATGAGTTGAACTCCATTTGTATTTTGCAAAACACAACACCATTGAAAATTGAAATTCATGTCACAGAGACAGAATTTCTTAGTGAGGCAAAAACACAAACACCTTGGTTTCAGTTTAAAACAAAGAACAAAAACAAAAAATATGCTTGATCTAGACTTCTCACCCACTTAATCATTGTTGATCTAAATCAATCCCTGGCAACGGCGCCAAAAACTTGATGTGTGGAAAACGATCCAACACGAAACTAACCGGCAAGTGCACCGGGTCGCATCAAGTAATAAAACTCACGGGAGTGAGGTCGATCCCACAGGGATTGAAGGATTGAGCAATTTTAGTTTAGTGGTTGATTTAGTCAAGCGATCAAGAGTTGATTTGAGTGGTTTGTATTTGACAGAAGCTAAATTGCATGAAATTTAAAAGGGAGAGGGACAATTGACAGGAAATTAAAGAGGGCAGAAAATAAAAGTGCTGAATCTTAAAGAACAAGAAATTAAATTGCAGAAACTTAGATTGCAAGAAATGTAAATTGCAGAATCTTAAGATGCAAGAAATTTAAATAACTTGAATCGTAAAGGGAATTGGAAATTGGATTTGCAGAAATTAAACAAGAGAAGGTAAAATTCAACAAACAGAAATGTAACAGATGGACTCAATTAAACCGGATCTTGAATGAAAATGAAAATAAACTTGGTGTAGCAACGAAACAAGGAAATTGAAATTGAAAGCTGTAGATCTCAGGACTCAAGAGACTAGATAGCCAAGTCTAGATCTCACTGCCTTCCTAGATCCAGCAAGAACAATTGCAAAGGAAATGAAGAAAAGTAAATTGCAGAAATAGTAGAAGAAGAAGCAATTAACAGAAATAAAAATTCAATTATGCAGAAAATTAAACAAGATCTCAAGGTGATATTGAAACAGAAGTTTTTCAATTCTCCACCCAAAATCCAAAGCAAGAAAAGTAAAGAGTGCTGAGCAAGAACAAGGAAGAAGAGAGATCAATTCTCCTTCCTAATTCTCTTGAATTCTAAAAACAACAACTAAAAATATAAAGGTGAGCTCTCTCTCTAAGTGTTCTAAGAATTCTCTAAGAAAAGCTCAATGGTTTTGCTATTTTTGAAAAGTCTTTGATGAACCTTCTGTAGAAGCCAGCATGCCCAAGAAAACTTCTTACTGCTTTCATATTAACAGGTATAGGGAGTTTTTCAATAACTTCTATTTTAGCTTTATCAACTTCTATACCTCTACATGACACTTTATGCCCAAGAACTATTCCTTCCGGAACCATGAAATGGCACTTTTCCCAATTCAACACCAAATTAGTTTCTTGGCATCTTTTCAAAATAAGAGTTAAGTTATGCAAGCAAGTGTTAAATGAATTGCCAAAAACAGAAAAATCATCCATGAAGACTTCTAAGAATTTTTCCACCATATCAAAAAAGATGGAAAGCATACACCTTTGAAAAGTGGCTGGGGCGTTGCACAGCCCAAAGGGCATCCTCCTATAGGCAAAAACTCCAAATGGGCATGTGAAGGAGGTCTTCTCTTATTCAATACTTTTCTAGCATAATATATGACATGATGTAATTTGTCCTTCTTTTGCCCCAGTACAGCACCGATAGCAAGGTTGCTTGCATCACACATAAGTTCAAAAGGTAAATTCCAATCAGGGGGTGTGATGATTGGTGCTGTAATGAGCTTTCTCTTGAGAATTTCAAAGGCATGTCTACAGTTATCATCAAAAATGAAGGGAACATCATTCATTAGTAAATTACTCAATGGTTTTGCTATTTTTGAAAAATCCTTGATGAACCTTCTGTAGAAGCCAGCATGCCCAAGAAAACTTCTTACTGCTTTCACATTAACAGGTATAGGGAGTTTTTCAATAACTTCTATTTTAGCTTTATCAACTTCTATACCTCTACATGACACTTTATGCCCAAGAACTATTCCTTCCGGAACCATGAAATGGCATTTTTCCCAATTCAACACCAAATTAGTTTCTTGGCATCTTTTCAAAACAAGAGTTAAGTTATGCAAGCAAGTGTTAAATGAATTGCCAAAAACAGAAAAATCATCCATGAAGACTTCTAAAAATTTTTCCACCATATCAGAAAAAATAGAAAGCATACACTTTTGAAAAGTGGCTGGGGCGTTGCACAGCCCAAAGGGCATCCTTCTATAGGCAAAAACTCCAAATGGGCATGTGAAGGAGGTCTTTTCTTGATCCTTGGGGTCCACCACTATTTGATTGTAACCAGAATACCCATCCAGGAAGCAATAATAAGCATGGCCTGCTAGTCTTTCCAACATTTGATCAATGAATGGCAAAGGAAAATGATCTTTTCTTGTTGCATCATTCAATCTCCTGTAGTTTATGCACATTCTCCACCCAGTCACTGTCCTAGTGGGGATCAACTCATTCTTTTCATTGGTGATGACTGTCATTCCTCCCTTTTTTGGCACAACTTGAACCGGACTCACCCAAGAGCTGTCTGAGATTGGAAAAATTATCCCTGCATTCCATAGCTTCATCACTTCTTTTTGAACCACCTCTTTCATGGTTGGGTTGAGTCTTCTTTGAGGTTGAACCACAAGTTTTGATTCTTCCTCCAATAAAATTTTATGCATACAAATAGCAGGGCTGATGCCTTTGATGTCCTCAATTGTCCACCCCAAGGCTGTTTTGTGAGATTTTAATACTTCAATCAACCTTGCTTCCTCATCCATGTTCAAGGAGGAATTTATGATCACTGGTAATGCCTCTGCTTCCCCAAGAAACACGTATTTGAGGTGAGGAGGGAGAGGTTTCAACTCCTGTTTTGGTTTATCCTCTTTCTTGTCTTCAATGGATATTTCTACCACTTCCTCTCCTTGTTCTTTCTGATGCTCCAAATAGTTGTCTTCAAATATTTCTTCTACCAGCCCTTCTATCATATCCACATTCATGTAGTTCTCTTGCTCTGAGGGGTGTTGCATTGATTTGAAGACATTGATTACCATTTGTTCATTATGCACCCTGAAGGTCATTTCTCCCTTCTCCACATCAATAGTGGTTCTTACTGTGGCTAGAAATGGTCTCCCCAAGATGATTGAGTTGTTTCCTTCCCCTTCTGTGTCTAAGATTACGAAGTCTGCGGGGAAGATAAATTTTCCAACCTTCACTAGTAAATTCTCCACAATTTCATTGGGTGTCTTGATTGATCTATCGGCCATTACTAGTGACATCCTGGTAGGTTTGATTTCTTCTATAGCAAGCTTTCTCATCAATGATAGAGGCATCAAGTTGATGCTGGCACCTAGATCACATAAGGCATTTTCCAATGTTATCTTGCCTATGGTGCATGAGACTATAAAACTCCCTGGGTCTTTGAGCTTTGGTGGGATACCCATCTGGATCACAGCGCTACATTCTTCAGTGAGCATGATAGTTTTCTTTTCTTGCCAACTTCTCTTCTTGTTGATTAGCTCCTTCATGAACTTGGCATATAGGGGCATTTGCTCCAGTGCCTCAGCTAAGGGAATATTTATCTCCAACTTCTTGAAAGTCTCAAGGAACTTATGAAAGTGTTGATCCTTTACCTCCTTGTTGAATCTTTGGGGATATGGCAGTGGAGGTACAAAGTTCTTCTCTGCTTGTTGCTTTTGATTCTTGGTTGGCTCTTCAATTGCTTCATTCCCCTTTTTTGGAATTTTTTATTGTTCCTCCTTTTCTTGAGTTTTCTTTGAAGTTTGCTTGCTTGCCATTACATCATCACCATTGGCTTCCTCTGCGTGTGTTGGCTTTTCCCCCTCTATTGGCCTTTTGCTGTTCTCCGCTTGCTTCCTTGTAGTGTCATTGTTGCTCATCAATGTTCTCCCACTTCTTAACTGTATTGCCTTGCATTCTTCCTTAGGATTTGGAATTGTGTCACTTGGCAGGGAACTTGATGGTCTCTCTGTTGCCAAGTGTTTAGAGAGCTGGCTAATTTGCCTTTCTATATTCTTTATGGAGGCTTCTTGATTTTTGGCTGTCATTTCTTGGTGTTTCCACATTTTGTCTATCAAGGTTTCCAGGTTAGTGATTTTCTGAGAGTCATGTGAAATTGGCTGGTTATGGGGTGTTGAGGGTTGGTGGTAAGTATTTTGGTTTGTGGGTTGGTTATTGGATGGATAATGGTTGGAGTTGGGGTGGTTGTTTTGGGATTTTCTGTAAGGGTTTTGGGTGGTTTGCTGTTGGTTGTTGTTTTAGTTGTTTCTTGAAGTGTTTTGATTTGAGTTTCTTTGCCATGGTTGTTGGTTTTGGTTATGGTTATCTCCCCACCTCAGGTTTGGATGGTTCTTCCATGAAGGGTTGTAAGTATCACCATAGACTTCATTTGACCCAGAATTTTGGTTGTGCATGTACTGGACTTGCTCCTGTTGTTGCTCCTCTTGAGTTTCTTCATTTGTTCCCCATGTGGTTGATGGTTGATTGGTGCTTACTGCTGCAACTTGGAGGCTATCAATCCTCTTGGCCATGTTTTGGAAATACATCAAAAACTTGATGGGTGGAAAACGATCCAACACGAAACTAACCGGCAAGTATACCGGGTCGCATCAAGTAGTAAAACTCACTTAGAGTGAGGTCGATCCCACGAGGATTGATGGATCAAGCAACTTTAGTGGGTGATTAGTTTAGTCAAGCTATCATTGAAGTGAATTGTGTGAAATTGTAGCCAACAGAAAGTAAATGACAATGAATTTAAAATTGCAAAAAGTAAATTGGACAGAAAATTAAAGAGCAAGCAATGTAAATTGCAGAAACTTAAATGACAAGAAATGTAACTTGCATGAAAAGTAAAGGGGGGCTGGATGCTGGAAATTAAAGAAAGCAATGGATCCAAGGCAAGAAAAGTAAATTCAGATTTGCAGCAAGCTCAAAGTTAAAGTGTAGAATGTAAATGCGTAGGAAATGTAAATTGGAAGCAATGCAGTAGAAAGTAAAAATTGCAGAGAAGGAAATTGTAGCAGAGAAGTAAATCAGCAAGAAAACTCAAATCAATTGTGAAATCTAGAAAGACAAGTGAAGATCTCAGGGACTCAATGAGACTAGAAAACAAGTCTAGATCTCAAGTCCTTCTTTGATCCAATAAAGAACAATTTGCAAAAGAAATGAAGATGAAAGCAGTAAACAGAGTGTTGATTCAGATCCTTAATTCACTGAAATTTTGTAGAAGAAGAACAAGAGAAATCTCAAAGTAAAAATGAAACAGAATTCCTTCAATTCTCAACCCAAGATTCAAAACAAAGAGAAAAACTAAAGAGAGAGAGTTCTCTATTCCTAATGCTCCCTCGTGGAGCCAGCCTCTATTCTAATCGAGCTCCCCTCCTAAAATGAAAATGATGCCTTTTTATAGGTTTTTACAAACATGACAATTGAAAATTAAATTGAAAGCAAATTACAAAGAAAATGAAATTCCTAATCAAATTGTTCAGTTCTGGAGGTTCAAACGCATTGTCCACCCCATACTATTATATATTTTTGGAAAGCCCTGAATGTCTACTTTCCAATGCCGTTGGAAGCGTATCATTTGGAGCTCTACAGCTCGAGTTATACTCCGTCGAAGGTGCAGAGGTCAGTTGGCCTCACTGCAGGTTGCCACCATGTTCGTTTATGCACATTGCGGGGCAGTTTTCTCCCTCAATTTTAGTGTCCATCATGTAGTGCCATATATGCTTGGAAAGCTCTCGATTCCTACTTTCCATTGCTTTTTGAATCACCTCATTTGGAGCTCTGTAGCTTAAGTTATTCTTGTTGGAAGTATACCCCTTCAGGCTGTTATGGCGCCAACGTTTGCCTAAAAGCTTGAGGTCAAACGTTGGCGCAAGATTTTGCTCTTCTCCAGGGTGTGTTTGTTGTGGCGCCAACGTTTGCCTAAAAGCTTGAGGTCAAACGTTGGCGCAAGCTTTTGCTCCATCTAGGGTGAATTCAACTCTTCCAAAAGTTTGAGCTAAAGTTTGAGGCAAGCTTTTGCTCAAGCTTTTTGTTCTCTCTTATTCCTTGCCATTTCTTCTTTCTTCAACCTTCTTCAAAGCTCTTTTCACCTATCATCAATCAACCAAGCACATCAAAGCTATGCTCAAAATCATGAGATTGTTATTCTTTCATAATATATAACAATATTCAAGTTATGCTTTATTCATACACACATGTGAATAGAAAGGATGAAGACAATCTTGCAATTTAAGTGCTGGAAATAAATGAGAGGAAAAGGAACTCTACAACCTTGTAGTTCATCTTTCGTCATTGTTGTCCTTTTTTTCTCTATTCTTCCTCTTTTCCTTGCCAACTCAGAATGCTTGCTCATCCTCAAGCAACAATTAGAATAATGGCTATGGGGCTAAGATGGATCATGAGTGTCTCACACAATGAAATGTTAGCAATACATGTGTTTCAAGCAAGCAAAATTAAAGATAACAATCAAGGCACAAGAGACAGAGATATTGTGATTGCATAGATAAGAAGGTGTGCACAATACATTGCATAAAAGATAAGTGGCACCCCAAACTTAGTGTGACACTTTCACTTAAAATTGATGCAAGTATCTAGTAGATATGGGAACCAAATTTTTGTTGCATAGCAACACCAAACTTAGAATGCAATCCTATGTCCATTTTATTTGAAATAAGACTAAATAAAACTGTTGTATGTTAAATACAATCACCAAGTCAAGAATCTTGTCATGAATAAAGCTCTCTTGGTGATGCATTAACAAACACAGTTAATAAAAGAAAGCATAAAAAAAAATGTAAATGAATAAAGATGAAATTAAAATGTTAAACCAAAAGAGAAAAATAAAATTGCAGAGGCATTATGATTATGCAAACAAGTAGTGTTGCTTGAATAAATTGCATAGAAAAATAAGTGGCACACCAAACTTAGAATCTTGGTGTGTCACTTTCATTTTTAATTTGATGCAATCATCCAAAAATATTGAAAACAATTTGTTGCAAGGCAACACCAAACTTAGAATGTAACCATATGCCAATTTATTGAAATTTAAACTAAACAAAGGAAGAAAACAAAGCAGAGAAAAAATGTTACCTACAGTTGGATTACCTCCCAACAAGTGCTCTTTTAGTGTCATTAGCTTGACATGTTGTTCTTCACTTTCTTCCTCTTCTTTCAGTTTGTTAAGAGGAATGACTCCAAGAGGGGAGAAGTTTCAGTTATTGTCCCCTGTCTTGGTCTCCTTTCAACAAGCTTCCTTGTGAAATTGGCTTGATTGATCTTGCTTGCTGGATCAGGGGGAGGATTATTTGCAGTTGACCTTCTCATGAATGTTGTCCTTGGTATCTTGGTCACAATCCTCTTCTTGGTGCTTTTGTCAATTGCCTTCACTTCTTGGATGTCAAGACATGGTTGCTGTGTGATTATTGGAGTGATTTCTTCATTAAGAGCCTCTTGAATTGGTGGTTCCATGAGTTCTTCTTCTATGCATTTCTCTGCTTCAATTGAAGGTGACTTCTCTTGAGTGTCTTCCTCACTTTCTTGCTCCTCCACTCCTTCCCTTGTCACCTCAAGTGCAGTTTCATTTTCAACCACCTCATTCTTCATTGAAAGTTCACTTGATGCAGTGGCCTCCTTATCTTGCTCTTCCACTTTCTCCTTCATATCCATCAATTGGCCTTCATTTTTCTTGCTCAGTGGTTCTAAGCTCCTCCTTGTTTGCTCTAAGGGCCCATTCATCTTCTTGAGGATGGTTTCTTTCCAGGATTGGTGTGTATCTTTCCACGAGTTTTCTGTGTATTTCAATGGCTTGGCATTGGCTTTCTAAGGGTTCTTTGGACCATTGAAGGTAATCCTCAACTGCTAATTCAAGAGATGAAGGTTGAGAGTAATTTTGGTGACATGGTTGCGTTGTGGTGAAGTTGTGTTGAGGGGTATGGAATGAGTTGTGTGATTGATGGGATGACTTGTATGGATTTTGGAGGAAACTTTGTGTTGAGGCATAATCAAGTGATGAAGAACTTTCAAATGAGAAACTGGGACGTGAGGGTGGATGCTCTTCCATTCTTTGGTGATGCTTCCATCCACCATGAGGATAATGATATGAATCATTTTGTGGTGGTGGTTGGTATCCCATATAATTTTTTTGCTCATCTTGTGTCTCTGAAGCAAATCTCCATAAATTGGAGTGCTCAGAATGTGTATTCTCTTGGTGATATTCCCAGCCACCATTAGAGATTGGTGATGGTGGGTAATATCCCATAAAATTTGTTTGATCATAAGATGAGTTGAACTCCATTTGAATTTTGTAAAACACAACACCAAGGAAAATTGAAATTCATATCTCAGAGATGAATTTCTTAGTGAGGCAATAACTCAAACACCTTGGTTTCAACTTAGAACAGAGAACAAAAATAAAGAAAATGCTTGATCTAGACTTCTCACCCACTTAATCATTGTTGATCAAAATCAATCCCCGGCAACGGCGCCAAAAACTTGATGGGTGAAAAACGATCCAACACGAAACTAACCGGCAAGTATACCGGGTCGCATCAAGTAGTAAAACTCACTTAGAGTGAGGTCGATCCCACGAGGATTGATGGATCAATCAACTTTAGTGGGTGATTAGTTTAGTCAAGCTATCATTGAAGTGAATTATGTGAAATTGTAGCCAACAGAAAGTAAATGACAATGAATTTAAAATTGCAGAAAGTAAATTGGACAGAAAATTAAAGAGCAAGCAATGTAAATTGCAGAAACTTAAATGACAAGAAATGTAACTGGCATGAAAAGTAAAGGCGGGCTGGATGCTGGAAATTAAAGAAAGCAATGGATCCAAGGCAAGAAAAGTAAATTCAGATTTGCAGCAAGCTCAAAGTTAAAGTGTAGAATGTAAATGCGTAGGAAATGTAAATTGGAAGCAATGCAGTAGAAAGTAAAAATTGCAGAGAAGGAAATTGTAGCAGAGAATTAAATTAGCAAGAAAACTCAAATCAATTGTGAAATCTAGAAAGACAAGTGAAGATCTCAGGGGCTCAATGAGACTAGAAAACAAGTCTAGATCTCAAGTCCTTCTTTGATCCAATAAAGAACAATTTGCAAAAGAAATGAAGATGAAAGCAGTAAACAGAGTGTTGATTCAGATCCTTAATTCACTTAAATTTTGTAGAAGAAGAACAAGAGAAATCTCAAAGTGAAAATGAAACAGAATTCCTTCAATTCTCAACCCAAGATTCAAAACAAAGAGAAAAACTAAAGAGAGAGAGTTCTCTATTCCTAATGCTCCCTCGTGGAGCCAGCCTCTATTCTAATCAAGCTCCCCTCCTAAAATGAAAATGATGCCTTTTTATAGGTTTTTACAAACATGACAATTGAAAATTAAATTGAAAGCAAATTACAAAGAAAATGAAATTCCTAATCAAATTGTTTCTTGTGCCTTTGAGTGATGTCAATTGGGCTTTTGGCCTTACAACTCAAGTTATGCTCCTTTGAAGAGGACAGGGTCGCTGGCTTTGGTGTGCAACGTTTGAGGTAAAGTTTGCCTCAAACGTGGTCGAAAATGCCAGTTCTGGAGGTTTAAATGCATTGTCCACCCCATACTATTATATATTGTTGGAAAGCCTTGAATGTCTACTTTCCAATGCCATTAGAAGCGCATCATTTGGAGCTCTACAGCTCGAGTTATACTCCGTCGAAGGTGCAGAGGTCAGTTGGCCTCACTGCAGGTTGCCACCATGTTCGTTTATGCACATTGCGGGGCCGTTTTCTCCCTCAATTTTAGTGTCCATCATGCAGTGCCATATATGCTTGGAAAGCTCTCGATTCCTACTTTCCATTAATTTTTGAATCACCTCATTTGGAGCTCTGTAGCTCAAGTTATTCTTGTTGGAAGTATACCCTTTCAGGCTGTTGTGGCGCCAACGTTTGCCTAAAAGCTTGAGGTCAAACGTTGGCGCAAGCTTTTGCTCTTCTCCAGGGTGTGTTTGTTGTGGCACCAACGTTTGCCTAAAAGCTTGAGGTCAAACGTTGGCGCAAGCTTTTGCTCCATCCAGGGTGAATTCAACTCTTCCAAAAGTTTGAGCTAAAGTTTGAGGCAAGCTTTTGCTCAAGCTTTTTGTTCTCTCCTGCTCCTTGCCATTTCTTCTTTCTTCAACCTTCTTCAAAGCTCTTTTCACCTATCATCAATCAACCAAGCACATCAAAGCTATGCTCAAAATTATGAGATTGTTATTCTTTCATAATATATAACAATTATAGCACAAAATCTCATGAAAATGCATTAATTTATCCATGGTTGGTTTAATCAAAGGAAACATAAAATTCTACCCAATTGGCTTACTTATGGCTCAAGAAAGTGCATAAAACCTATTGAAAACAAAGGAAAAAGTATAGAAAAATATGACATGGTGACTGATGAGATATTTTGGAGGAAAAATAATTTCTCCCAAAACACCCAAAACTAACCGGCAAGTGCACCGGGTCGTATCAAGTAATAAAAACTCACGGGAGTGAGGTCGATCCCACAGGGATTGAAGGATTGAGCAATTTTAGTTTAGTGGTTGATTTAGTCAAGCGAAAGGACAATATCCAATGTACAATAATAGCAAAAGTTATCTCACGACTTGGAATTTATATTTGAATACACATATTAGTATAATAATCATCTCAATTTGAACCCAAACCCCATCTCACTTTTATATTTCGTGGTCTAGCTTCTATTAGTCTATAAAAGATAGCTCCAAGTAATTTTTCCACCTCCTAAAGGAGCTGTTCCATTTTCAGTCACATAACCAAGAAGGATGTCTGAAAATTTTGATTATGTGTTAGACGTGCACCCAAGGAAACTTGACTAGACATTTCAAGTTTATATGATAAGGGTTTAAGAAGACAGGGAGTTTAGAACTATTGAGATGATCCTTCAAGATATTAAGAAAAGTATTCCAAGTTTACAAATTAATTTTATCATATGTCTTCTAGGGGGACAGATTCATGTCTTTGTCCCAAAGCCCTTGGCCAATAGATGGAAGTCTATCATCACAAAGTTCCAAATATACAATATGAGCATTTCATAGTAACTAACAACAAAACAAAGTCAAGGTGAACCACCGTTAAGTGGATACCTACATTTTCTCATGGGACAAGGGAAACACATTTAGTGAATCTAACATATCCTCTTGAAGCATTCCGTTTCAGGACTATTCCTGAAGTATTGAACAAGGATGAAAAAGTTGAAGACTCGAAACTATTTGGTGAGCTCATTCAATGTGCATAGTCATATTCAATGTGCATCACACATGTTAAACCTTCATTGAAGATTTGATCGTTGAGATGGTTCAAAAAGAGGATCCTATGGAAGTGATCACAAGCAAATGAAAGAAAACTCACTACAAGAAATGTGCTCAATACCGTTGGACTTACCGTCAAACAATATCGGTGGATTTAGCAGTGGATTTTTCAACGGTTATGAGTAAAAATTCATCCCTAAAATAACTTACCATCGGATTCAAAAGTTTGATACTCAATCCGACGGTAAAAAGGAGCGTAAAAATTAAATTTTTTTACGTGCCAAAAAATTTAGTGTCGGATTTACCGTCGAAAATTTTCAACGGTAATAAGAATTAGTGAAACGTAGAGTTTAGACAACAACCAATGCCTTACTATCGAATTTATCCGCCAGCAAAATCCGACCGTATAATTGAGCTAAATTCAAATTCAGAAATTCTCCTTCTCACTTATGTAACTTCTCCCATTCTCCTCTCTCTTTCTCTCTCGCCATTTTCTCCCTTCTCCACCCTCTTTCTCGCCGTTTTTACCATCGGTGTAAGACCCAGGACTTTGAAAAGTCTTTTTATAATCAAGTTTCAAATCATATAGTTATTTACAGCCTCAATTTCAGAAATTATTTTATTAAAGATAATTAAGGCAAGTTTTGATTTATTGGATTTGAGATAAGTTATGATTATTATCCAATTTTATAATTATTGGGTTATTTTCTATATTTAAAGTATAAGGTTGATAGTTATGAAATAATAAGGATTATGATTTGGATTAGATAAGTAATATTTTAAATATTATTACTGCTATTTTGGAAAATGAAGAAATTAAGTATATTACTTCTAATTATTTGATTTGGACATTTTATTGAAAATAATTTGTGAAATTGATGAGCAAATTGTATTTCCTATATACAATTAGTGTTGGACTTAATTTGAGTTTCAATTACTATATTATTTCCAATTTTATGTGAAATTACCATAATGCCCTTAACCCTAATTTTCCAGATGAAACCCTAAAACCCTAACCTGACCCGTTTCCCCCCAAGACCCAGCCAAGCACCCACAATGCACCTTCACCAGCAGCAGTAGCACGCGCTGCTTTCCTTTCTTCTTGAACAAAAGAGAAGAAACTGCAGAGGGAAGGGGGGACTGAGTGCGGCAGGGAAGAGAAGAGAAGGGGGAGGGGCGCTGGCACCGGTGGGCTTCTCCACTGCCGTCGCCGCCGAACCGATACACAGAGAGGGAGAGTTCGCGTCAGAGAGAGAGAGGGAGCTTCATCTGCGTCGTCGTCCAGCCGTCCTCCGGCCTGTCATCACTGGTTCCTCACCGTTGTCGCCGTGGAGGCCGAACACGTCGAGTTCCCTGCCGCCGCCTTGGAGTCCGCCGTCAGACCCGACTCGAAGGAAGAGAGGTGTGCCGTCAGCGTCGTGCAGAGAGGGACTCGCAGCTGCCGTCGCGTCGCGTCGCCGTCACCTCTACCGCACGTCGCCACCGTACGCGCTGTGGCCTCCAACCGCGCCATCGCCAGTCGCACTTGCTCTGCCGTCCTTGTTGTGGCTGGTGTTGTCGCCGGAGACCCACCATCGTTGGAGAAAGGGAGAGAGTCAGAGAAGGAGAGTCACGCCGGAGAAGAACCGTCGCGGAGTTGTCCCTGCCGCTGCGCCCAGCAGCTGTCAGGAGCCTCGTTGTTTTTGAAAAGAGGCATAAGACGGTTATTAATCACTGGTACGGTTTATCTTCATGTATCCTATTACAGTAATTCCCAAAAACCCTCTACTGAGAACCCTTTCGAGGATGATGTTCTCACCCCCCCTACATTTTTCCCCTTTCAGGATATGGGCGCAGAAGTTACGAAGAGCTTATTTAATTGTTGTTGTGATGCTCTGTATTGTTTTAGTTATGGTTTATTGTACCCTCGCCTTTATCTTGATATAATCTGTAAGAGGGATAGGAATTGTATTGGTTAATGCTTGTAAAGTTATTTATATGTATTTATGTATATATATATGGATGTACTCTTTATGAGTTGTTGTAAGTTGTATGGTATTTATAGATGTACGTTATCAAACGAAAGTATTTTTGGGAGCGGTATCACGGTTTAAAGTTTTAAACAGGCTCATATTTTAATATAAATAGTATAAGTGTCGTCGTAATGCCCGAGCTATCAGAGTTGCGCAGCTGGAAGCGTGAGCTTTGGTAGTTAAGGTGTTACAATCGGCCATCGTTCCTGTCCTTGTAGCAGTGACTCATCTCCGCAGGAAATGAGTCATGTACCTGCATTATCCTAGTCGAACCACCAGAGTTCCAGACGTTACTATCGGGTTTCGTCGTCGTCGTCGCTGCTTCATGGGTCGCCGTCGTCATTGTCCACCGTCGTTTCTCCTCTAGATTAGTATAAATTCTCTCCATTCTTCAATTTGTCAATTTTTGGTTAAGAAAACCCTAACACTACCTAATAATGACAGAAGTGGGAGAAGCTTGACGTTGCCACCGCACTGTGAGCACCGCCACTGCACCTCCACCGCAACTCAACAACCAAGTTTAGGTTTTTCATTTTTTAATTTTTTTAATTTTCTATTTATTAATTTTTCATTTGATTTTTTTTTGTAAAA
>NC_029793.2:107697953-107732271 GCF_000816755.2 Arachis ipaensis | reverse complement strand
ACACAAGAGTGCTTAGGTTGTTGGAAGATTCAAGTTTTAATTTCTTCACTTATATTTTCTTTTTGTAATCTTTTTGGCTTTACATTATAAATGCTTGGTACTTGAAGATTTTATTTGAGTTAATGGAATGAGTTTTTTTCAATTGTGTTTAATTTATATCATTTTTTGTTATGTCTCTTTTTAATTTGGTAAATTTTGAGTTAAGTTTTAATTAATTGTAATGTTGATTTTTACCTATTCTTTCCAAGATGTTAAAATTATATTGATGATGAGTTTTGTTTTAAGAGGCTGGTTGGATTTATGGCAACCGTAAATGTGGATACATCCATATTTTAGGAGAGGTTATCTAAAAAGTTTTTCAAAATTATGGGTGAATTTAATTAGTAAAAATGTATATACTATTAAATGCTATAAGTTTGGTTCCTTATAATTTAAGCGTGTGGCAGAGGTGATGATTTTGGTGAGTTAGCATTCTATTAAATTGAAAAAATGTGTATAGTTATTAAGGAAAAAATAATCTTGAATACTATTATTTTTTAGTAGTTATTATATGTATTCTAAAAGTTTTAGATTATTAATATAAATTATATTGATGATAAGTATAGTTTTAAGAGGTTTCTTTCATTTCATTAAACAAATACTTTATGTATGTTATATTTATATTTTAAAAATATCTTTATTAATTTGACAATTAGATTATGATATAATTACATTGTTTTAGGTAGACATGACAATAAATAGAGGTGCCACGAGCTAGTCTTGTATGGATGACGATTTGGCCGGATGATTTGATGATGTGAGTACTATTTAATTGGTTTTAAATGCAATTTATTTTGAAGTTCTAACAACATTTGTGTTTACTAATCTTAAGTTTTCTATTAATAGGTTTGTGCCAGATAACAATGCATATACAATATTAATGTCATTAAGCTGATATACAACAACCCATGACCGAGCTACAAGAAGATCCCTGCTGAGAGCAGAGAGTGATTGTTTTAGAAGTAGGTGGTAAAAACTTTACATATTCAAACTTTAGTTAGTTTATATCTTTTATTTTGTTTAGTTATGTATTTAATTTTGATTAACTAGTGCTAAATGTTTCCTTGTGTAGGAGAAATTTATATGGGAGAAGATTCATGATGCCATGATCAAGAAGATCTTCGACCATTAGATGTAACACCCTTACCACCAGAATGTCACGCTTTCGGTTGCGCTATTCTAATAGTGAGGATATTACGAATTCTTCTATATATAATAATAATAAGTAGGAGTCTCTACTTGAAAACCTTATTGACTTTACTTTGAAAAATCGGAAATATTTTTCTATATATAATAGTTATATATACATACTATAACATCCTATCACACAGAGCTTTACACTTAAGTCGTAAATCAATGGTGGCGAGGCATTACAACACTTAAAAAAATGCATACATAATACTTGAAGGAAAATAATATAACTTAGAGCATGTAAAGAAAAATAAACACCTTTGTTTAAATAGAAGAGGATATTATGAATTCTTCTATATATAACTATAATAAGTAGGAGCCTTTACCTGAAAACCTTATTGACTTTACTTTGAAAAATTGGTAACATTTTTGTTTTATACGTACATACGTACATACTATAACACCTTACCACATAGAGCTTTACGCTTAAGTCATAAATCAATGGTGGCGAGGCATTACGACACATAAAAGAAAAATACATACATAATACTTGAAGAATAATAATATAACTAGGAGCTTGTGAAGAAAAGATAAACAAAATTGACAGCCGTTATTCACACACAAAACGTTAACGTAAGAAGCGTCGAGATACAGAAGTAAAACACACACACACACATACATAAGTCCTGGAATAGGATACATAATGTAACACCCTAACTTTTAGCACCTCATGATCGCACTAAAAGTTCGGCGTTACCTACCTCTACTCCTTTAATTTCATACTATATTCATTTAATATTGAGCCTTCGTGACTATAAACCGGATTTTTAATTAAGAAATTGAAAAGTCTTTACTTTAAACCACTTAATTACATAAGTATATATTCACATAGTATTATATACATATACTTATTCAAAAATTTTCAAATACAAGTTCTACCCCTCTAAAAACCAAAACAATAAACGACGAGAGGAAAAATAAAATCTAAAACTAAACCAAATACAAAAATACGAATACATATATACATAAAGCTCTGTAGTTTGGTCATGGCTTCGCACCAAGGATTCCTGAACCTGTCGCTGAAAAAGAAACTCTGTAGGGGGGTGAGAACATCGTCCTCGCAGGTTCTCAGTAAAAAAAGTGAATGCCGTGAGAGTAAAGAAATAAAATGCAAATAATTTCTATATAACTTTAAAATAAATCCCTTTATTTAACCTTTAGAATTATTTAAGAATTACTTTAAAGATTTTAATCTGTTTCTTCAAATTAGGTTACTTTAAGTAAATCTTAGTCACATTACTCAATTTTGAGTTACATTGATTAGTTCTCAATTACAGAAATTAGTTCATAGTCACTTTAAATTCATTAGTTATTCCTCAATTAAACAAATCAGATAGTTCACACATCAATTCTCAGTTACCTTAATTCTTGACATATTTAGGAACCAACAAACACAAGCAGACACACAATACAAACATACAAACAATTCACACATCAAACAAATACAAAGAATTCACA
Organism: Arachis ipaensis; assembly: GCF_000816755.2. Taxonomy (NCBI): domain Eukaryota; kingdom Viridiplantae; phylum Streptophyta; class Magnoliopsida; order Fabales; family Fabaceae; genus Arachis; species Arachis ipaensis. The sequence goes on along the minus strand of NC_029793.2, from coordinate 107,729,583 downwards.
AATAACACAACACAGCAACACAGGAACACTCAAGCAATTTACACAAATGCATATGATGAATGCCTTTTCTATTCAGGCCATGAGCTCATGCGTTGGTTGTTTACCCGCAACCCAACGTTACCCAGGCCGAACCCCGAATATGATTTCTCACTGAGTCAGTCAGGCACTGGTATCATCATGGACAAATCCATGTCAGTCAGAATACCGCGGCATCATAGATTTATCCGTGTCAGTCAGACCGAAAATAATAATATAATAATTTGCTATAGCTTAGAAAAGTACATCTCAGTGAGAAATAGGCTATCAGTTAGATGGGCGTCCCCACGTTAGCAATTGGCACGAAGGCTCAATCAAACAACCAATTCTCATATATAATTATTAGTTTTCAGTCATTTGTTCATCATTCGTAGTTTTTCAATTATTGTTTCTCATAGTCATACTTCCGCATCACCAACTCAGCAATCATACCTCTGCATCACCAAATAATCAATCATACCTCCACATCACCTCATAATCATTCACACCACTGCATCACCAAAAAAGTACATTTTCAGCCATTTATCAATCATAATATCAAAATATTTTGTTTATAATTATTCAAACTCCTTCAACATTTAATCAAGGTAAAATCTTCTTTTCATTATTTAAAACAATTTCTTATCCTTCTCAAGAATTCTTTCAAATTACTGTCAAGTACTTAAACATCCATCTCCAGCTATCAAGTATCCAATTCATTAATTTTACATTCAAGACTTAATTTATATATTTCAATTTAGTTAAATCCTTATATTTTTGTAAAAATTCGAACATAATCTCTCCTAAAAATGGACTTAAAGCACTCTTATGGGTTTCCTCTTTCTCAATAATTCACTAGTCTGGTTCCAACAAATATCAGAACAACATGATTCTCAATAATCAATCTACCCTAGTTTAGTTTAATAACCAATGTAATATTGTCAACATAATCAGTAAGAATCAGAATTTTCAAGAAATCAATTTGTCAAGTAAACTTTAACTCGTTCAATAATTTTTAATTTCAATCTCGGTTCATCCAAATTCAATTCAACATTGAACACAACATTATCCAATCAAATTAGCATATTCAGTAAACAAAATGAAGGATAAATCGTGGAACGATATCATGGGGAGAATTTTTGCAGATTTATCGTGTTTGGGTATTAAGGGACATAGAGATGCACGTAAATCGTGCTAGGCTAGTGAGGGGTACCTAGATGCACGTAAATTGTGCTAGGCTAGTGAGATTTAGGTTAAAAATTGAATAAATCCCCTAGCCCAGGACGAATTATGTTTAACTGGGAAGTTCATTAGGGTGGGATATTTATGTGTATTCCATGAAGACCATTCATGCGTAAATCATCCCTGGCTAGCGTGTATAATATATAGTCTAATCCTTGTTATCCTGGGATGATTTATATTTAAATAGGTTCAGAACATTCACGTTTTCAAAATCAATTTAGGGGATTTAGGTAAATTGGGTTGCTCTTTATAGTAATTAAATAAAAAAGCTGCAAACTTATTTTAGTCCTTCTTTATACGTCTGATTTATAAGTTTAAAAATAACCGTAAAATCTAAATAAATTATCTAAATTTAATATTTGTAAAATTTATTTGAAATACCCATTTTTAGTGTCTTAATATGAGTTCGAAAAAAATTTTAGATTTTATAATAACACTGGTGTTTTAATATTTTAAAAATAAAAAAACAAATTTTAATTTGTAGTAAAACAAAACAGTCTGAAAGATGAATGAGTCTTTTTTACTTTTGATACTTTATAATATCAAATATTATTCATCTATTGTTAACAACTAAAATTACTAACTTGATGACACTTAATTACTTCTATATAAAATAGAGTTTCTTTGGATTAAAATTTTCATTTGTTTAGTACACGTATATGTCTTTTCCATAACATGTAATTCTTATGGTATTAAAAATGCAGGTTTGGTTAATATAATTATTTTTTTTATAAATTTTTAAAAGAGTAAAATTAGACCATTAATAGAATATGTATAATATCTTAGCCTTTATTTACTATATACATTTTTAATCAACGGGAGGTAGAAATTTCTTCCATTTTAAATATATTAACAATTAACGACTTGATGCATATTTTTACGTAAGTAATAATGTTATACAAATCATAATTAGATGAATTAAATAATATCGCTATAAGTTTAGTATTTGTATTTCTCATGACATATGTATGTACTTAATGAATTTTATCTACTAATACGTTTGAATATATGTAAACTACATTCTTTGTACATAACGGTTTCGAATGTGGTATTAACTTTTGCTAACATAATTTTTTTTAAATACTTGAATTAATTAAATATTTTTGTAGTTCGAATAAAACAAATCAAAGTAATCACAATGAATAACAATTTTCTGTTAATTTAATCAACATACAAAATTAAAAGGTAAGGAAAACCCTTCTGTTTTACTTAATTTTGATATTTACTTTTATATTATTATTCTTTTTCAACAAATTTGTTTTACTAAACACAAACCGCACACTTGGTTTCAATAAATTTTCACAATAAAGGGGTTTTCATGTCCTTGGTGCCCCATGGACACCACACACTGATGTAAGTGAATCCTTGATTTGACATTTTCTGTTGCCACTTTGATCGGTGAACATGTTACAAATATAAACGACATGAAAGTACGCGTGGCTAATCGATTGAATGTTCAAACGTTCAGCTTATCAACACTGCCACTATGATTGGGTCAATGGTTGCTTCAAAACTGATGACTCCGCGTATATGGTACTTCCCATCTAACTTTTTCTGATGAGGTCCTCAGCGATGCTCATATGGATTGGCTGGAGGCTGTATACACACTACCTTGGATGCCAGAAATGAATGATCTCCACTATGTGAGTTATCTCCCCTTGTATTGCATACGAACGAGGTCTTATATTGAAAGATGTTGAGTCCAACTCCTGCCTTATAATAATGTCTGCATTGTAAGTCTTTGTGCCCATCTAAGAGCCAGCAGACCTGTGGTATCTGATGATTCTTGATGTTAAGGAAGCAAGGGTCTATGCCTTTGACGTGAACAAAACCCTCGAAAGTATTATTAGAAGAGAGGCTAACATGACTCACATTGTGAGTATAGTTGTAAGCCTAAATTATGTATATATACAGACACACACATGGATTTGGTTTTAAGATATTCTGGTTCACATTTATATGCGTTCATGTTCAATGGTGCAAACCTTGAAATGAACATCATGCCTAATAACCCACTTTGAAACACGTCACGAATGCAGTGTCGCGCTTTGAGAAAGTTGGTCATGTTGAATTAGAATCTGGTCAACTTTAGGCATGGCACCCCATATTCGGCAAACTGGGGCAAGTGCTACAACCCAGCTGGTCTGCCGACGATTGTCGATGGGTATGTTGAATATCCCATTGCACCTCCTCTCACACCCATAGTTTTGTTATTCGATACTTACATGTTGTACTATTGTTTGACATTTTGTTGCTGAAAACTGTTAAATCTAAATCCTTGCCAATGAATTATTCCATCATCTGCTGCTTGATATTCTGGTTACAGTGTGGACATTGCGGTTTGGTGCCTTTATTGGCTCCTCTACAAAGGCAGAATCAGTCCGAGGATCTTCAATCCGATGGTATGCTGGTTAAACTTTGTGAATTGTGGCCTTATCTTGTTTGTGCCATGAAAGATTCGTTGTTGTTGGAAACGTAACCAGGTCTTTGTTTTGGACTCCGTGCAGGCCAATGCAGAAACTGTTAAGATGAAGGCAACTGTCAAGATAATTCAGTCCGTTGGGAACGAGGAAGGAGGATCGGTGGATGTTCGGTCACAACCGAACTGGTTGGATGTCATATCTTTCAACTAATACTACCATATATCCAATTGTTGTCACTTATGTTATTTTGGGAAAAATTTCGATTAAGTATATACGCCACTAAGTTTATTTTGGTAGTTTGAGTAAAAGGTGATGACTCCAACTTGTTGCTCCTTGTGCCTCTGGACTAAAGGCCCTTATGAACCATCTTGTTAATTGTGTTTTGCGAGGTTTAGGACAAGCTAGAACCTCATAGCCTTGTTTATGTCAATAGTATCCTAGAAGACACCTCATGTGTCAAGTATAAACTTTATTAAGTTGTACCTAGGAAATCAGCTGCTCCTGCAGCAACTAAACCAAGTCCAGCCATGCCTTGGATGATTGGCCTTATTTTAGTTGTGTGAGGCTAAATCTCTATGTACGGTTTGCATATGTGAAAAACTTATGAAATGTTGCTTCGTATTATGTATTTTGATTGGCACAAGTTAATTAAATTATTACTGAGAATACAAAGATTTTAAACTTAGTTGGCGATCTAATCCTTTTAAAAGAGCGTAATGACCTCAGAAATTAATGTTTCACTTAAATGTATCATCTGTAACTTTTTTGTGACGTGAACGTGTCAAGTGAAAAGCTTGAGACTGAGCGGTTAAAGTCGTGGTCCAAAGTAAAACGAGTGTGCTTAAGAACTCTGGGCACCTCTAACTGGGGACTCTAGCAAAACTGAGTCACAATCTGAAAAGATTCACCCAGTTATGTGTCTGTGACATTTATGTATCCGGTGATAATACTGGAAAACAAAATGCTTAGGGTCACGGCCAAGACTCATAAAGTAGCTGTGTTCAAGAATCAACATACTGAACTAGGAGAATCAATAACACTATCTGAATTCTGAGTTTCTATGGATGCCAATTATTCTGAACTTCAAAGGATAAAGTGAGATGCCAAATTCACATGCAAAGCCTATATTTATTTTGGTTGCTTGAGGACAAGCAACAATTCAAGTTTGGTGTTGTGATGCGTGAGCATCTTTCTTATCTTTTTCTAGTGAATTTGCATCTAATTTGTTGAGTTTAATAAAGAATTAATTATCTTTTAGCCAATATGGATGCTACGTTGAGTCTTTTGCAATTTTGTTTATTTTAGGTAGCATTCGGCTGGATTTGATGGAGTTTCTGAAGCACAAGAATCAAAGGAGATTGCAGCGAGGAGCGACGCGTGCGCGTGACTGATGTGTACGCATGATTTGAAGATTTGCACAGCGACGCGTGCGCGTGACCGACGCGTCCGCGTGACTCGCGTAAAAGACTATCGACGCGTACGCGTGACATGCGCCACGTGCAGAAAACGCAGAAAAACGCTGGGGGCAATTTCTGGGCTGTTTTGACCCAGTTTCCAGCCCAGAAAATACAGATTAGAAGCTGCAGAATGGACAAAACAAGTGGTCCCCACCCATCAACTGAAGACTTGTTAATTAATTCAAATTTAAATTCAAATATTATTTTTAGGAAAATATATTATTTTAGTTTTAGATAATAGATTTTAAATTATTAGGATTAGATATAAAAGGGATTCCAACAGGGTGATTCCAACACAACATTATTCCATTCCAATTTACAATCCTTATTTTCTACTCTGAACCATGAGCAAATAATCCTCCATTGTTAAGGTTAGGAGCTCTGTCTATTTCTATGGATTAATTTTATTGCTTTTTCTCTTTTAATTCATGTATGGATTTATAATTTAAGGATTGTTTTCGCTCTTTATCTTATGAATTTGGGTGGAACGGAAGTATGACCCTCTTTCTATTTGAGTTCTTGTAAAACTTGGAAAAGCTCTTTACTTAAACAACAGCTTGAAAACATATTCTCCTAAATTTTAATTATCTGGATTTAACAGGATACGTGATATATAATCCTTTTATTTTTGGGTAATTAGAGTTTTTGTGGCATATAAACTGGAATTTGATCATGCAACTTCTAATTGGAATTAATTGACCAAGGAATTGACAGTTAATGAATTTTAGAGGAGACTAGAAAGGTCTAAGGAATTAGGGTCTAGTCACATATAGTTTGCTATAAATTAAATCCTACATGATTAAAATAGTTAGTAAGAAAAGTTAATGCGGAAGAATAGATAACTCTGAAACCTTAACTGCTTTCTCAATACTTTATTCCCAACTTATTTATCTGCCTATCTTTAATATTCTTTATATTGTTTAATCTCTTTTAAACTCCCAAACATTACTTTCTGTTTGCCTGACTAAGTCTATCACTCAATTATTGTTGCTTGATCTATCAATCCTCGTGGGATCGACCCTCACTCACCTAAGGTATTACTTGGTACGACTCGGTGCACTTGCCGGTTAGTTTGTGGTTAGAAATTCCGCACCGAGTTTTTGACGCCGTTGCCGGGGATTGACTGTGATTAACAACTATTAGTTGTTTGATTGTTTAGATTAGGCGTTTTAATTTTAATTTTATCATTAGTACTAATAAATTTTGTTTTTAGTTTCTGAAATTAAGTTTGGTGTTGACTAGTTAATTTTGTTTTAATTTCTCTATTTAATTTTCCCTTTAAATCTTAGAATTTTTTTATTTATTGAGTAGTAAGTATTTTTAATTTATTATTTTACACAAGTTACCTCACTGGGAATTCTCTGCACTCTGACGTAGAGAGTTCCATATTTTTTTCTTGTCTTCTGTTTGTTTATGCGCAGGAACAGAGACAAAGAACATCTCTTAGACTTTGATCCTGAACCTGAAAGAACTTTCAGGCGACGTTTACAACAAGCAAGACTTTACAAGGCTGCAGAGTCCACTATGGATAATAATAATGCTGTTAATGCCAATGTGGCAAATCTGAATGGGGATGATTAACAAAGGAGAGTGCTTGGCTCTTATTCTGTCCCTACTGTGGATCTTTATGGAAAAAGCATTGTAGTACCTCCTATAGCCGCGAACAACTTTGAGTTGAAGCCACAATTGGTCACCCTGATGCAACAAAACTGCCAGTATCATGGACTTTCTCACGAAGACCCAAATCAATTTATTTCTGATTTTCTGCAAATATGTGATACTGTGAAGACAAATGGAGTGAATCCTGAGGTGTACAGACTCATACTTTTCCCTTTTGCTCTGAGGGATAAAGCAAAGCTATGGCTAGATTCCCAACTAAAGGAGAGTCTGAATACTTGCGAGAAGGTTGTTACTGAGTTTCTCACTAAATTTTTCCTACCAAAGAAGCTGACTAAGCTTAGGTTGGAGGTTCAGACCTTCAGGCAGAAGGAGGGTGAAACTCTTTATGAAGCTTGGAAGAGATACAAGCTACTGACTAGGCAATGCCCTCCAAACATGTTCTCCAAATGGACTCAACTAGATATCTTTTATGAAGGCTTGGGTGAGATGTCCAAGATGAGCTTAGATACTTCTGCAGGCGGTTCATTGCACAAGAAGAAGACACCAGAGGAGACTATTGAGCTTATTGAATTGGTTGCAAGCAACCAATACTTATACTCATCCAACAGGAATACTGTGAACTCTGAGACCTCTCAGAAGAGAGGCGTGTTGGAAGTAGAAGCTGTGAATGCTCTTCTTGCTCAGAACAAGCTTATGTCTCAGTAAATAAATCTACTTACTCAACAGATGGGTGGCATACAAGTCTCAGCTATCAACACACAAAATTCACCTCAAGAAGTCTCTTATGACATGACAGGTAATTTTGTGCAAAATGATAATTATGATTATGCTCAACCCTCTTCTGAACAGGTCAATTACATGGGGAGTGATCCTAGGAATCCCAACAATGATCCATATTCTAAGACATACAATCAGGGGTGGAGGAATCACCCAAATTTTGGATGGAGGGAACAATGATGAGCGGATAATTTATACGCTTTTTGGCATTGTTTTTACATAGTTTTCAGTATAATTTAGTTAGTTTTTAGTATATTTTTATTAGTTTTTAAATAAAAATCACATTTTTGGACTTTACTATGAGTTGGTGTATTTTTCTATGATTTCAGGTATTTTCTGGCTGAAATTGAGGGACTTGAGCAAAAATCAGATTTAGAGGTTGAAGAAGGACTGCAGATGCTGTTGGATTCTGACCTCCCTGCACTCAAAGTAGATTTTCTGGAGCTACAAAACTCCAAATAGCGCGCTCTCAATTGTGTTGGAAAGTAGACATCCAGGGCTTTCCAGAAATATATAATAGTCCATACTTTGTCAGAGTTTAGATGACGCAAAATGGCGTTCAACGCCAGTTACATGCTGCATTCTAGAGTTAAATGCCAGAAACAGGTTGCAAAGTGGAGTTAAACGCCAGAAACAGGTTACAAACTGGCGTTCAACTCCAAGAGAAGCCTCTACACGTGTAAAGCTCAATGCTCAGTCCAAGCACACACCAAGTGGGCCCCAGGAGTGAATTTCTGCATCATTTACTCATTTCTGTAAACCCTAGTAACTAGTTTAGCATAAATAGGACTTTTTACTATTGTATTTACATCCTGAGTTTTATCTTTGGATATCTTTGGAACATTTAGTCCTTAGACAAAGGAGGCTGGCCATTCGGCCATGCCTGGACCATTATCACTTATGTATTTTCAACGGTAGAGTTTCTACACACCATAGATTAAGGTGTGGAGCTCTGCTGTTCCTCATGAATTAATACAAAGTACTATTATTTTTCTATTCAATTCAAGCTTATTCTGATTCTAAGATATTAATTCGCACTTCAATATGAATGTGATGATCGTGACAGTCATCATCATTCCGAACCTATGAACGCGTACCTGACAACCACTTCCGTTCTACCTTAGATTGAACAAGTATCTCTGGGATTCCTTAATCAGAATCTTCGTGGTATAAGTTAGAATCCATGGACGGCCATTCTTGAGATCCGAAAAGTCTAAACCTTGTCTGTGGTATTCTGAGTAGGATCAGGAAAGGATGGCTGCGACGAGCTTCTAACTCGCGAGTGCTGGGCGTAGTGACAGATGCAAAAGGATCAATGGATCCTATTCCAGCATGATCGAGAACCGACAGATGATTAGCCATGCAGTGACAGCGCATTGGACCATTTTCACTGAGAGGACAGGATGTAGCCATTGACAATGGTGATGCCTAACATACGACTTGCCATAGAAAGGAGTATGAATGATTGGATGAAGACAATAGGAAAGCAGAGGCTCAGGAGGAACAAACGCATCTCTATACGCTTATCTGAAATTCTCACCAATGAATTACATAAGTATCACTATCCTTATTTTATATTTTATTTATCTTTTACTTATTAAATCTCCATAATCAATTGAATCCGCCTGACTGAGATTTACAAGGTGACCATAGCTTGCTTCAAGCTGACAGTCTCCGTGGGATCGACCCTGACTCACGTAAGGTTTATTACTTGGACGACCCAGTGCACTTGCTGGTTAGTTGTGCGAAGTTGTGACAAAGAACTAAGATTATGAACGTGCGTATTGAGTTTTTAGCGCTGTTACCAAGGAATGGAACCGTCACGATTTCTGCACACCAAGTTTTTGGCGCCGTTGCCGGGAATTGTTCGAGTTTGGACAACTGACGGTTCATCTTGTTTCTCAGATTAGGTAATTTTATTTTATTTTTAAGCTTTATATTCTTATTTTCAAAAAATAAAAAAAAATTCTTCTTTTTCGTTTTTCCAAAATAATTTTTGAAAAAATCCAAAAAATTATAAAATCATAAAAGCAAAAATAATTTTTGTGTTTCTTGTTTGAGTCTAGTGTCAATTTTTAAGTTTGGTGTCAATTGCATGTTTTTAAAATTTGTGCATTTTTTCGAAAAATTCATGCATTGCATTCTTCATGATCTTCAAGTTGTTATTGACAAGTCTTCTTGTTTGATCTTCATATTTTCTTGTTTTGTGTCTTTTCTTATTTTTCATATGCATTCTTGAATTCTTAGTGTCTAAATATTAAAAATTTCTAAGTTTGGTGTCTTGTATGTTTTTCTTTTCTTAAAAATTTTTCAAAAATAAGTTCTTGGTGTTCATCTTGACATTCAAAGTGTTCTTGGTGTTCATCTTGACATTCATAGTGTTCTTGCATGCATCATTTGTTTTGATCCAAAATTTTCATGCATTGAGTCTTTTTGATGCTTTTCTCTTTCTTTATTAAAATTCAAAAATAAAAAAAATCTTTCCCTTTTTCACTCATAAATTTTCGAAAATTTGAGTTGACTTTTTCAAAACTTTTTAAAATTTAGTTGTTTCTTATGAGTCAAATCAAATTTTCAATTTAAAAATTCTATCTTTTTCAAATCTTTTTCAAAAATCAAATCTTTTTCAATTTTTCCTTCATATTTTCGAAAACTTTATGATTGATTTTCAAAATCTTTTTCTTATTTTGTTCTAAACTTTCAAAATCTTTAAGTTTGTTACTTGCCTAATAAGAAAGGTTCAATCTTTAAACTCTAGAATCATATCTTTTTAGTTTCTTGTTAGTCAAGTAATCAACTTTGATTTCAAAATTCAAATCTCTTCAAATTTCTTTTTCAAATCTTTTTCAAATTAAGTTTCAATCACATCTTTTCAAAATCAATTTCAAAATCTTTTCTAACTTCTTTTCTAACTTCCTATCTTTTTAAAATTTGATTTTCAAATCTTTTTCAATTAACCACTTAACTTTTTGTTTGATTCTTATCTATTTCAAAACTACCTAACTAACTCTCTCTCTCTAATTTTCGAAAATCCCTTCCCTTTTTTTCAAAATTTTTTTAATTAACTATTTGTTTTAAATGTTAATTTGATTTAATTTTATTTTCCTTTCTTAATTTTTGAATTTTTAATTTTAATTCTAATTTAAAAACAAAAATACTTTTATTTTATTTTATCTAATTTTCGAAAATTCTTCTCCCTCACCTCCTTCTATTTATTTATTTATTTACTAACACTCCTCTTCATCTAAGAATTCAAACCTACTCCTCACCCTTGTGTTTGGATTCTCCTTCTTCTATTTATATCTTCTTCTACTCACATAAAGGAATCTCTATACTGTGACATAGATGATTCCATATTTTCTGTTTTCTTCTTTTTCATATGAGCAGGAACAAGGATAAGGACATTCTTGTTGAAGCTGATCCCGAACCTGAAAGAACTCTGATGAGGAAGCTAAGGGAAGCTAAAGCACAACTCTCTGGAAAAAAATCTGACTGAAAATTTCGAAAAAGAAGGAGACATGGCCGAAAATAATAACAATGCAAGGAAGATGCTTGGTGACTTTACTGCACCAAATTCCAACTTACATGAAAGAAGCATATCAATTCCTGATATGAAGCTTGGGAGAGATACAAGGAACTGACCAAAAAGTGTCCTTCTGACATGCTTTCAGAATGGACCATTCTGCAGGTGGATCCATTCACCTAAAGAAAATGCCTGCAGAAGCTCAGGAACTCATTGACATGGTTGCAAATAACCAGTTCATGTACACTTCTGAAAGGAATCCTGTGAGTAATGGGACGCCTCAGAGGAAGGGAGTTCTTGAAATTGATACTCTGAATGCCATATTGGCTCAAAATAAAATATTGACTCAGCAAGTCAATATGATCTCACAGAGTCTGAATGGATTGAAGGAATCATCCAACAGTACTAAAGAGGCATCTTCTGAAGAAAAAACTTATGATCCTGAGAACCCTGCAATAGCAGAGGTGAATTACATGGGTGAACCCTATGGAAACACCTATAATTCCTCATGGAGAAATCATCCAAATTTCTCATGGAAGGATCAACAAAAGCCTCAACAAGGCTTTAATAATGGTGGAAGAAACAGGTTTAGCAATAGCAAACCTTTTCCATCATCCACTCAGCAACAGACAGAGAATTCTGAGCAGAATCCATCTAGCTTAGCAAATATAGTCTCTGATCTATCTAAGGCCACTGTGAGTTTCATGAATGAAACAAGATCCTCCATTAGGAATTTGGAGGCACAAGTGGGCCAGCTGAGTAAAAGAGTCATTGAAATCCCTCCAAGTACTCTCCCAAGCAATACAGAAGAAAATCCAAAAAGAGAGTGCAAGACCATAGCCTTACATGATGTGGCCGAACCGAAAGAGGAGGAGGGGAACGTGAATCTTAGTGAGGAAGACCTCCTGGGACGTTTAGTGACCAATAAGGAGTATCCCTTTGAGGAACCAAAGGAATCTGAGGCTCATCTAGAGACCATAGAGATTCTATTGAACCTCCTTCTGCCCTTCATGAGCTCTGATGAGTATTCTTCCTCAGAAGAGGATGAAGACATTACTGAAGAGCAAGTTACTAAATACCTTGGTGCAATCATGAAGCTAAATGCTAAATTATTTGGTAATGAGACTTGGGAAGATGAACCTCCCTTGCTCACCAATGAATTAAATGCATTGGATAGGCAAAAATTACCTCAAAAGAAATAAGATCCTGGTAAATTCCTAATTTCCTGCAAAATAGGCACCATGACCTTTGAGAAGGCTCTGTGTGACCTGGGGTCAGGAATAAACTTAATGCCACTCTCTGTAATGGAGAAACTAGGGATCTTTGAGGTGCAAGCTGCTAGAATCTCATTAGAGATGGCAGACAACTCAAGAAAATAGGCTTCTGGACAAGTAGAGGACGTGTTAGTAAAGGTTGAAGGCATTTACATCCTTGCTGATTTCATAATCCTAGACACTGGGAAGGATGAGGATGAATCCATCATCCTTGGAAGACCCTTCCTAGCCACAGCAAGAGCTGTGATTGATGTGGATAGAGGAGAGTTAGTCCTCCAACTGAATGAGGACAACCTTGTGTTTAAAACTCAAGGATCTCCTTCTGTAACCATGGAGAGGAAGCATGAAAAGCTTCTCTCACTGCAGAGTCAACCAAAGCCCCCACAGTCAAACTCTAAGTTTGGTGTTGGGAGGCCTGGTGCACGAAATTGTGATGTCCAGGCTCGAACAATCCCTGGTAATGGCTCCAAAGCTTGGTGCTTTGATCTTAATTCATAATTGTCACAACTTCGATACAACTAACCAGCAAGTGCACTGGGTCGTCCAAGTAATACCTTACGTGAGTAAGGGTCGAATCCCACGGAGATTGTTGGTATGAAGCAAGCTATGGTCACCTTGTAGATCTCAGTCAGGCAGATATAAAACAGTTATGTGGTTTTCGAATATTAATTATTTAATTTTCTCTTCAGAGTCCTTTCAGGTTCTGGATCAGCTTCAACAAGAATGCCTTTTTCTTTGTCCCTGCTCATAAGAAAGAGGAGAGAAAAAGAAAAGAAGAGAAATCCTCTATGTCACAGTAAAGAGGATCCTTATTGTTAGTAGAAGAAAAGAAGAAGAAATTCGAACACAGATAGAGGATGGGGTTCGAATTTGGTGATGATGTGAGGAAGTAATGTTAGTTAATGAATGAATAAATAGAATAGGATGAGAGAGAGGGGGGAATTTTCGAAAATTATTTTTGAAAAGGAGTTAGTGATTTTTGAAAATTGGTTTTTGAAAAAAATTGTTAGTATTTTCGAAAATTTTTGAAATAAAATAAAAAAATAAAAATAATTAGTTAATTAAAAAGAAATTTTTGAAAAAAGAGGGAGATATTTTCGAAAATTAGAGAGAGAGAGTTAGTTAGGTAGTTTTGAAAAAGTTAAGAAACAAACAAAAAGTTAGTTAGTTAGTTGAAACAAATTTGAAAACCAATTTTGAAAAGATAAGAAGTTAGGAAGTTAGAAAAGATATTTTGAAAAGATATTTTTGAAAAAGATAAGATAAGAAGATATTTTTGAAAAGATATGATAGAAATTAGTTTTGAAAAAGATTTGATTTTTAAAATCACAATTAATGACTTGATTCATAAGAAATCACAAGATATGATTCTAGAACTTAAAGTTTGAATCTTTCTTAACAAGCAAGTAACAAACTTCAAATTTTTGAATCAAAACATTAATTGATTAGTTATTTTCGAAAATTTTATGTAAAAATAAGAAAAAGATTTTTGAAAAATATTTTTTGAAATTTTCGAAAATAACTAATAATTTTGAAAAAGATTTGATTTTTGAAAAAGATAAGATTTTCAAATTGAAAATTTGATTTGACTCATAAGAAACAACTTGATTTTAAAAATTTTTGAAAAAGTCAATCCAAATTTTCGAATTTGAGGAGAGAAGAAGGGGAAGATATTTTTTTTTTATTTTTGAATTTTTCTTTTGAAAAAACATGAAAATTATGCAATGCATGAAATTTTTAGATCAAAACATGTGATGCATGCATGAATGATATGAATGTCAAGATGAACACCAAGAACACTATGAAGAACATGATGAACATCAAGAACATATTTTGAAAAAATTTTTAATGCAAAGAAAACATGCAAGACACCAAACTTAGAATTCCTTAATGCTTAGACACTATGAATTCAAGAATGCATATGATAAACATGAAAAGACACAAAACAAAAAATCATCAAGATCAAACAAGAAGACTTACCAAGAACAACTTGAAGATCATGAAGAACACTATGAATGCATGATATTTTCGAAAAATGCAAGATGCATATGCAAGTGACACCAAACTTATAATGTGACTCAAGACTCAAACAAGAAACAAGAATATTTTTGATTTTTATGATTTTATGATTTTTTTTAGATTTTTAACTTATATTTTTCGAAAATTATTTAGAAAAAAGAAAAATAAGGATTCAAAATTTTTAATATGAATTCCAGGGATCTTATGCTCTAAAGCTCCAATCAAAGGGTCAGGCATGGCTTAATAGCCAGCCAAACTTTAGTATGTAACTCAGACATGACACGCCTGACATTCCTTGCATTCAACAGCCAATTGGCTAAGAAAGAAAAAGAAGCTCTTCTCTTGAGTATAAGGATTGAGACATGGCTTTACAGCCAGCCAGGCTCCAACATGCTTCATGAAACACTAGAATTCATTCTTAAAAATTCTGAAGCCAAAGAATAATTTATTTTTGAAAACATTTTTTTTTTTGAAAAATTTTTCGAAAACAAAGGAGGAATTTTTGAAAGATTTTTGAAAAATTTTTGAAAAATAATTTAAAAAAAAAAAAGTACCTAATCTGAGCAACAAGATGAACCGTCAGTTGTCCAAACTCAAACAATCCCCGGCAACGGCGCCAAAAACTTGGTGCACGAAATTGTGATGTCCAGGCTCGAACAATCCCTGGTAATGGCTCCAAAGCTTGGGGCTTTGATCTTAATTCATAATTGTCACAACTTCGATACAACTAACCAGCAAGTGCACTGGGTCGTCCAAGTAAACCCTTACGTGAGTAAGGGTCGAATCCCACGGAGATTGTTGGTATGAAGCAAGCTATGGTCACCTTGTAAATCTCAGTCAGGCAGATATAAAGTGATAATGGTTTGAAATAACAGAAAAATACACAAACTCATAGTAAAGTCCAGAAATGTGAATTTAACATAAAAACTAATGAAAACATCCCTAAAAGTAACTAGATCCTACTAAAAATATACTAAAAACAATGCCAAAAAGCGTATAAATTATCCGCTCATCAAGGCCACAACCAAACTCTAAGTTTGGTGTTGAACCCCCACATTCAAATTCTAAGTTTGGTGTTGGGAGGTTCCAACCTTGCTCTGATTATCTGTGAGGCTCCAAGAGAGCTCACTGTCAAGCTATTGACATTAAAGAAGCGTTTGTTGGGAGGCAACCCAATGTTATTTAATCATATCTATTTTATTTTCTTTTTGTTATTTCGTATTTTATTAGATTGATGATCATGTGAAGTCACAAAAACTACTGAAAAATAAAAAGCAGAATGAAAAACAGCATTGAAAACAGCACACCCTAGAGGAGAGCAGTTTGGCGTTTCACGCCAGAAACAAGCATCTGCCTGGCGTTAAACGCCAGAAACAGGCTACATTTGGGCGTTTAACGCCAGAAACAAGCAGCAGTCTGGCGTTAAACGCCAGGATTGCACAACAAGGGCGTTTTACACGCCTAGTTAGAGCAGGGATGTTAAGTCCTTGACCCCACTTGATCTGTGGACCCAACAGGATCCCCAGCACTTCTTCTATTCTCTTCGCACCCTTTCACAACTCTCTTCCACAAGTACCCTTTACCAATTACCTCCATTACTCCTCCAAAACCATCATACAACCCACCTACACCCACCCACTCAAATTCCAACCATCACTCCTTCCTTTTCACAAATCATAACCACCTAAAACCCCTTAGCCGAACCATTCACACACCTCCATCTCCTCCATTCTCTTCTTTTTCTACTCATTTCTTTCTTCTTTTGCTCGGGGACGAGCAAACATTTTAAGTTTGGTGTGGTAAAAGCATAGCTTTTTATTTTTCCATAACCATTAATGGTACCTAAGGCCAGAGAAACCTCTAGAAAGAGGAAAGAGAAGACAAAAGCTTCCACCTCCGAGTCATGGGAGATGGAGAGATTCATCTCAAGGGTCCATAGCTCAGTAGTAGAGCATTTGGCTTTAGCTGCAAAATAAGAGATCATGGACCTCAACAAGAGCATGAGGAATTCCTCACCATGAAATCCCTGAGATGCCTCAAGGGATACATTTTCCTCTACACAACTATTGGGAGCAACTAAGGATAGGAGCACCAAAATCACTAGGGATGGAGCAACAAAGGCAAGGAAGAGACATAGAGGAGCTCAAAAGCACCATTGGTTCTTCAAGAAGAGGAAGACGCCACCCTCACTAAGGTGGACTCATTCCTTAATCTCCTTGTCTATTTATTTTACTGTTTTTCGATTTTTTGAGCCTTATGTTTTATTGATGTTTGTGTCTTTACTATATGATCATTAGTGTTTAAGTGTCTATGTCTTAAAGCTATGAATGTCCTATGAATCCATCACCTCTCTTGAATGAAAAATGTTTTAATTACAAAAGAATAAGAAGTACATGGTTTCGAATTCATCCTTGAAACTAGTTTAATTATTTTGATCTGGTGACAATACTTTTTGTTTTTGATGACAAGTCATCTTAGCCTAGTTTTACTAGTCTTTTTCTTTTGTTTTCACTTGAATTATGCACTTTCTTGAGCTACAAGCAAGCCAATTTAGGTAGATTTTCATGCTTCCTTTGATTTGATCAACCATAGATAAATTAATGCAATTTCATGAGGTTTGATGCCATAATTGTTACATATTAAGATAAAATGAATATCTCATGATTTTGAGCATAGCTTTGATGTGTTTGGTTGATTATGATAGGTGAAGAAAGCTTGGAGAAAGGTTGAAGCAAGAAGGAATGGCTAGGAGTAAAGGGAGGACAATGGAATAAGTGAAATTGAACCAGGAAGCAAAAAGCTGGACCTAAAGTTAGCCTCAAACTTTTGCACAAACTTTTGGGTGAAAAGTTAGCCCCAACGTTAGACCCCTAACTTTTGGGCTAACGTTGGCACATGAAAATACCCCCTGACCACCAAAAGTTTGCGCCAACGTTAGACCCCTAACTTTTGGGCTAACGTTGGCATATGGGAAATACAAAGGGGGAGCGAAAGTTTGCGCCAACGTTAGACCCCTAACTTTTGGGCTAACTTTGGCGCCATAAGTGCACAAGGTAAAGCCAACGTTGGAGCAAAAGTTAGACCCCTAACTTTGGCACCAACGTTGGTATCAGTAGATTATGGTAGCTGATATGAAAAGTTGGAGCAAAAGTTAGACCCCTAACTTTTGCTCAAACTTTTACTCCAACTTTTGCAAAACTCCAACCCGGTTCAATTAGTTCACTTTGGTTCTTCTCCAAACTTCAAGAGCAATCAACCAAGGCCTCTTTCAACCCAATTCCACCAAGAGCAAAGGCCCAACTCAAGGCTTGAAAATCATTTTGAAGAAAGTGTATAAATAGGAGAGAATTCAAGTTTTCGGAGAGCTTTTCCCTTTAGACAACAACAATGACAACCCATCCCAGAGGAGAGTTTTGGCCTCCTATACCTTTGCAAATCCTAGGCATTGTGGAAGCAGCACCTTAGCTCCAAATGTCAATGCAAACAATTTTGAACTCAAGCCACAACTCATCACTTTGGTTCAGAACAATTGCTCTTTTGGTGGAGGACCACTTGAAGACCCGCACCAACATTTGTCCACTTTCCTGAGGATATGCAACACTGTTAAAACTAATGGTGTGCCTCCTGACAGTTACAAGCTGATGCTATTCCCATTTTCTCTCAGGGACAAAGCTACTCAATGGCTAGAATCTTTTCCAAGGGACAGCATCAATAACTGGGATGATTTGGTAACTAAGTTCCTTGCAAAGTTTTATCCACCTCAGAGGATTATAAGGTTGAAGGCTGAGGTACAAACATTTACACAAATGGAGGCTGAACCCATCTATGAGGCATGGGAGAAGTACAAAGCTCTAATCAGAAAATGCCCCCTGCCATGTTTAATGAGTGGGAGAAGCTGCAGAACTTCTATGAAGGCTTAACACTGAAATCCCAGGAAGCTTTGGATCATTCAGCTGGAGGTTCCTTGCAACTCATGAAAACTGCAGAGGAGGCTCAAGAACTCATTGATATGGTGGCCAACAACCAATATTTCTTTGCTCATCAAAGAGGCCGCCAACCATCACAAAGGAGAGGAGTAATGGAGCTAGAAGGAGTGGATTCAATCTTAGCCCAAAACAAATTAATGCAGCAGCAAATTCAACAACAATTTGAGCAAATGACCAAGAGGATTGACGGCCTCCAAGTTGCAGCAGTTAACACTAGCCAACCATCAACCACATGGGGGCAAAATGAAGAAATCCAAGAGGAGCAACAGCAGGAACAAGTCCAGTACATGCATTCAAGTCCAAATGAATTCTATGGTGATACCTACAACCCCTCATGGAAAAATCACCCCAACCTCAGATGGGGAGACACTCACAACCAAAACCAACAACCATGGCCGAGGAACTCAAACCAAAACAACCCAAGAAATAACCAAAACTACAACCAGCAGCAGACTAACCAAAACACATACAGAAAACCTCAAAACAACTACCCTAATCTTAACCAGTACCAATCCAACAACCATTCCACCAACCAAAATGTTTACCACCCACAAACCACATCTCACAACCCACCACAAGCACCACCTGAACCTCAAAGACTCACCAACTTAGAGACCTTGATAGAGAAAATGATGAAACATCAAGAAATAACAAACAAAAACCATGAAGCATCATTGAAGAACCTAGAAAGGCAGATTGGGCAGCTCTCCAAGCAAGTATCTGTTGAGAGACCTTCAAACTCACTGCCCATTGACACAATCCCAAATTCCAAGGAGGAATGCAAGGCAATACAATTAAGGAGTGGGAGAACATTGATAAGCAACAATGACACTACAAAGAAACAAGCAGAGAGCATCAAAGAACCAATAGAGGATGAGAAGCAAGCAAAGGACGATGAAGCTAAGGAGCAAGTTGTGATGCCAAACAAAAGCACTGAGAAACTTAAAGAGAAGGACAACCAGCCACATAGCTCAAAGAAAGTAACCCAGGGACAGCAGCAAATAGGAAAGAGCATCACACCTCCACTGCCTTATCCCCAGAGGTTCAATAAAGAGGTTAAAGACCAGCATTTTCATAAGTTCCTTGAGATTTTTAAGAAGCTGGAAATCAATATTCCCTTGGCTGAAGCACTTGAGCAAATGCCTCTATATTCCAAGTTTCTGAAGGATCTTATCAACAAGAAAAGAAGTTGGCTTGAGAAGGAAACCGTATTACTCACCGAGGAATGCAGTGCTGTGATTCAATGGGGGTATTCCACCAAAACTTAAGGATCCGGGAAGCTTTGTAGTCTCATGCACTATTGGCAAGATAATTCTCAACAAGGCTCTCTGTGACCTGGGTGCCAGCATCAATTTAATGCCTCTCTCAATGATGAGAAAACTTGCCATAGAAGAGCTTAAACCCACCAGGATGTCACTAGTCATGGCTGACAGATCAATCAAGACACCCAGTGGAATTGTGGAGAATCTGTTGGTGAAGGTTGGGGAGTTTATTTTCCCAGCAGATTTTGTAATTTTGGATACTGAAGAAGAAGGAAACGACTCAATCATTCTGGGAAGGCCATTTCTACACACAGCAAGGGCCATCATTGATGTAGAAAAAGGAGAAATGATCTTCAGGGTCCATAATGAACAAATGGTCATAAATGTGTTCAAATCAATGCAACACGTTCCTGAGCAAGAGGATTATGTAAGAGTGGATATGATAGACAGTTTGGTGGAAGAAATATTGGAAGAAAACTTTCAAGAGCAAGAAGGAAATCAAGGGGCAGCAGAGGAACAAGTGGCTGAGACCTCTACTGAGCAAGATGAAAGACAAGACAAGAAGGAAGATGTACGAAAACAAGAACTGAAACCTTTACCAACCCATCTCAAATATGCATCCCAGCCCATAAATGAAAGCTTCCCAGATGAGCACCTTCTGCAGATCCAGCAAGCACCTTGGTTTGCTGACATAGCAAATTACAAAGTGGGAAGGAAGATACCGCAAGAGTTCTCTAAGCAACAAGTGAAGAAGTTGATCAATGAAGCAAGGAAATTTTCATGGGATGAACCCTTCTTGTTCAAGAGATGCTCTGATGGAGTAATCAGAAGGTGTGTTCCTGAAAGTGAAGTGAGGGACATCTTGTGGCATTGTCATGGCTCAGCTTATGGTGGACACTTTAGCCCAGAAAAAACAGCCGCAAAAATACTGCAGAGTGGCTTCTATTGGCCAACTATCTTCAAGGATGCCAGAGAATATGTACACCAATGTAATGAATGCCAGAAAGCAGGAGGATTAACAAAAAGGAATGAGATGCCTCAAAACTTTATCTTAGAATTAGAATTGTTCGATCTATAGGGAATTGATTTCATGGGGCCTTTTCCTCCTTCTTATTCTTTTAGATACATCTTGGTAGCAGTGGAGTATGTCTCAAAGTGGGTGGAAGCCATAGCCACAACCACCTGTGATGCACAGATTGTCCTACAATTCCTTAAAAAGCACATTTTCACTAGGTATGGAGTGCCCAAGGGTCTTGTTAGTGATGGTAGTAGTCACTTTTGCAACAAACAGATGGAGAAACTCCTCCACAAATATGGAGTAATTCACAAAGTAGCTACACCTTACCATCCTCAGACTAACGGCCAAGCTGAACTTGCAAATAGGGAATTAAAGAAGATCCTAGAGAAAACAGTGGGAATCACAAGAAAAGATTGGGCTAGAAAGCTAGAGGATGCATTGTGGGCGTATAGGACAGCTTTTAAAACTCCTATTGGCAAGTCACCTTTTCAGCTATTGTATGGCAAATCCTGCCACCTCCCTGTAGAGCTTAAACACAGAGCTTTTTGGGCCACTAAACTCCTCAACTTTGATCCCCGAGCTGCAGGAGAAAAAAGGTTGTTACAACTAAATGAGTTGGATGAATTTAGACTAGAAGCTTATGAAAGTGCTAAGATATACAAGGAGAGAGCTAAGAAGTGGCATGACAAGAAGATCACAAAGAAAGAATTCAAGCCAGGACAGCAAGTGCTCCTGTATAATTCGAGGCTTAAAATTTTTCCTGGCAAACTGAAGTCTAAGTGGACTGGCCCATACTTGGTGACAAAGATTTTTCCCTATGGGAATATTGAACTGTTAGATGAGGCAACAAAAAATCAATTCACAGCAAATGGTCACAGAGCAAAGCTGTACTTGGGAGGACAATGGGATAAGGAAAAAGAGGTTTAACACCTACAGCCCGCTTAAAAAGAATTGAAAGATGTCAAGCTAGTGACAATAAAAGAGCGCTTGTTGGGAGGCAACCCAACCTGATGTAGTTTTCTTTTCATAACTTTTTCAATAAGAGTGTTGGATAACTGCTATGTATTGCAAGGAGCTAAGTTTGGTGTTGCACACCAAAAACAATCTAAGGGAGAATGCAGGATGCTAAGTTTGGTGTTTCACCAAAACTTCATTTAAAATTTCATTCTAACTTCCTGCACATTGCTAGTTCCAAGCAATCAAACAGATCATTCAACAACTTAACTATTTTTGTTTAGTCTCAATTTCATAACCTTTAGCAAGGACACAAAAGTTTGCCCAGAGTTAACCTGTTGAATCAGAAAAAGTAGCAGGGAATTAAATCTGGGAGTTAACCACCAATTGAAGATACTATGCATCAAAACTCAAAAAGGGACACAACAGAAAGAAGAACAAAAGAAATGCAAACCAATAGGTTGTATCTATACTTAACCTTTGCTGTTGAGAAATACTTTTGATTGATGTCTTGTTAAAGTGTTCATTTAGTTCAAACAAATTCAAATTTCTTTTAAAATAAGTAAGCTAGTCTATGTGTGTGCTTGTGTGTTTACTTCCACTTAGCAAAAAGTATGTTTTGTCCCCTGCATCTTTAAGTTCAATAAAAGAAATGTTTGAATGTGAAGTAAGATAGTCTCTGTTAGATAGAAGTAGAATAAAAGTAAGTGGTGGTATGTGTGTAATTGTATAATAGCTCACTTTTAGTGAATAAAGAGCCAGGATATCTCCTTCTAAGTATAGAGTGGCCTACTGTCTATGAATCTCAATCGAATAAAAATCCTTGGTTAGAAAGAAAAACAAAAAGAAAAAAAGAAGTGACAGAACAAAAGAAAAACAAAAAGAAACAAAGCTGGACACCAATAGCTTGAACCTTAGAATATATGCCTGTGGTGTCTTTGTATTAGGATCTGCTTGGATTACTAAGTTCTTTGGAGTGCATCAACACTCGGTGACTTGGGTTAACTAATCCGGGATCATCAGCTGAAAACCCACTATCAAGAGCAACCTAACTACAAGGCATTTAGTAACCCAAAGAGGTGCTGGGCATCAATGTTTAAAAGGGAATGTGAGCCAAGTGTCCATGGTGAATAATTTAAAAACAAAAGAACAAGAAGTACAGGGTTTCGAATTCATCCTTGAAATTAGTTTAATTATTTTGATGTGGTGACAATACTTTTTTTTCTGAATAAATGCTTGAACAGTGCATATGTCTTTTGAAGTGATGTTTATGAATGTTAAATATGTTGGCTCTTGAAGAATAAGGAAAAAGGAGAAATGTTATTTGATGATCTGAAAAATCATAAAAATGATTCTTGAAGCAAGAAAAAGCAGTGAATACAAAAGCTTGCAGAAAAAAAAGAAAGAAAAGAAAAAATGGCAAAAAAAAAAAGAAAAAGAAAAAGAAAAAGCAAGCAGAAAAAGCCAAAAGCTCTTTAACCCAAAAGGCAAGAGGAAAAAGCCAATAGCCCTTAAAACCAAAAGGCAAGGATAAATAAAAAGGATCCAAGGCTTTGAGCATCAGTGGATAGGAGGGAGTTTCATTGATATTTTGGAATCTATAGTATATTCTCTTCTTTTTATCCTATTTGATTTTCAGTTGCTTGGGGACAAGCAACAATTTAAGTTTGGTGTTGTGATGAGCGGATAATTTATACGCTTTTGGCATTGTTTTTACATAGTTTTCAGTATAATTTAGTTAGTTTTTAGTATATTTTTATTAGTTTTTAAATAAAAATCACATTTCTAGACTTTACTATGAGTTGGTGTGTTTTTCTGTGATTTCAGATATTTTCTGGCTAAAATTGGGGGACTTGAGCAAAAATCAGATTCAGAGGTTGAAGAAGGACTGTAGATGCTGTTGGATTCTGACCTCCCTGCACTCAAAGTAGATTTTCTAGAGCTACAGAACTCCAAATGGTGCACTCTCAATTGCGTTAGAAAGTATACATCCAGATCTTTCCAGCAATATATAATAGTCCCTACTTTGTCAGAGTTTAGATGACGCAAATTGGCGTTCAACGCCAGTTCCATGCTGCATTCTGGAGTTAAACGCCAGAAATAGGTTGCAAAGTGGAGTTAAACGCCAGAAACAGGTTACAAACTGGCGTTCAACTCCAAGAGAAGCCTCTACACGTGTAAAGCTCAATGCTCAGTCCAAGCACACACCAAGTGGGCCCCAGGAGTGGATTTCTGCATCATTTACTCATTTCTGTAAACCCTAGTAACTAGTTTAGCATAAATAGGACTTTTTACTATTGTATTTACATCCTGAGTTTTATCTTTGGATATTTTTGGAATGTTTAGTCCTTAGACAAAGGAGGCTGGCCATTTGGCCATGCCTGGACCATTATCACTTATGTATTTTCAACGGTAGAGTTTCTACACACCATAGATTAAAGTGTGGAGCTCTGCTATTCCTCATGAATTAATACAAAGTACTATTGTTTTTCTATTCAATTTAAGCTTATTCCGATTCTAAGATATTCATTCGCACTTCAATATGAATGTGATGATCATGACAGTCATCATCATTCCCAACCTATGAACGCGTGCCTGACAACCACTTCCATTCTACCTTAGATTGAATGAGTATCTCTGGGATTCCTTAATCAGAATCTTCGTGGTATAAGTTAGAATCCATGGATGGCCATTCTTGAGATCCAGAAAGTCTAAACCTTGTTTGTGGTATTCCGAGTAGGATCTGGGAAGGGATGGCTGCGACGAGCTTCAAAGTCGCGAGTGCTGGGCGTAGTGACAGACGTAAAAGGATCAATGGATCCTATTCCAGCATGATCGAGAACCGACAGATGATTAGCCATGCAGTGACAGCGCATTAGACCATTTTCACTGAGAGGACAGGATGTAGCCATTGACAACAGTGATGCCTAACATACAGCTTGCCATAGAAAGGAGTATGAGTGATTGGATGAAGACAATAGGAAAGCAGAGGCTCAGGAGGAACGAACGCATCTCTATACGCTTATCTGAAATTCTCACCAATGAATTACATAAGTATCACTATCCTTATTTTATATTTTATTTATCTTTTACTTATTAAATCTCCATAATCAATTGAATCTGCCTGACTGAGATTTATAAGGTGACCATAGCTTGCTTCAAGCCGATAGTCTCCGTAGGATCGACCCTTACTCACGTAAGGTTTATTACTTGGACGACCCAGTGCACTTGCTGGTTAGTTGTGCGAAGTTGTGACAAAGAACTAAGATTATGAACGTGCATATTGAGTTTTTAGCGCCATTACCAAGGAATGGAACCGTCACAATTTCTGCGCACCAACCAACCTCAGAGACCTCAGAACTTCAATAATAGTTCTTAGGACGGTTTCCAACAGAACAATTACAATAACTGCCAATTTCAGTCTCAGCAGCAACAACCACCTTAGCAGGCAAACTCTAAGTCCCAAGAAAATTCTAATTGGGAGATGATGAGGAGTTTTATGCAGGAAACCAGAGCCTCCATTAGAAACTTGGAAGTGCAAATGGGCCAACTAAGCAAGCAAATACCTGATAGGTCTACAAGTACATTTCCAGGTGACACAGTGGTGAATCCAAGAGAAGATTGCAAGGCTATTCAATTGAGAAGTGGTAAAGTAGCTGGCTCTGAGACCAAGGCCAATGAAGAGCTAGTTAAAAAGGAAGCTCTAGAGGAGAAGAAGGGAGATGTAGAGCACATCCCTCCTAAACATGCAGACAACCCGTTTCCTGACTCTCTTGACACTTATCCCACCTGGTCAAAGGCTCTTGAATACAAGCCAAAAATGCCATATCCTCAGAGGCTTCAGAAGGCGTCCAAAGAAAAGCAATTCTCTAAATTTTTAGATGTCTTTAAGAAGCTGCAGATCAACATTCCTTTTGCAGAGGCTCTGGAGCAAATGCCTCTCTATGCTAAATTTATGAAGAATTGTTGACCCACAAGAGGAATTGGAAGGAACAAGAGACAGTGGTGTTAACCAAGGAATGTAGTGCCATAATTCAACACCACCTTCCTGAGAAGATGCCAGACCCAGGGAGCTTTGTCATTCCTTGCACCATTGGAGAAGTCGGCATTCAGAGAGCTTTATGTGATCTTGGAGCTAGCATCAACCTCATGCCACTTTCAGTGATGAAAAAGCTTAAAATTGAGGAGGTAAAACCCACTCGTATTTCTCTTCAACTTGCTGATCTTTCTATTAAATTACCTGTGGGTGTGGTTGAGGATTTACTTGTTAAAGTAGAACCATTTATTTTCCCTGTTGATTTTGTTATATTAGACATGGAAGAGGAGGTAAAACCCTCTATTATACTTGGTAGACCCTTTTTAGCTACAGGTAGAGCTGTGATTGATGTGCAAAAGGGTGAATTAACCCTGAGGGTCAATGAGGAACATGTGGTCCTAAATGTTTTTGAAGCCCTCAAGTACCCTAATGATTCTGAAGGGTGTATGAAAATAGATGTTATTGAACCATTTGTTCAAGAAGTACTGGAAACTGAGGTACTTAATGATGTTCTGGATCCTATTTCTGAGTATGAATTAATTGAAGTTGATGATTCACCACCCCAAAAGGAGCTGATGAACACGCCAATAAAGTAGGAGGAAGTCCCCAAGCTTGAGCTCAAACCTTTACCCCCTTCTCTGAAATATGTGTTCTTGGGTGGAAATGATTCATATCCAGTGATTATTAGCTCTTCTCTAAAGCCTGAAGAAGAAGAGGCGCTTATTTCAGTGCTCAAGAGCCATAAAACAGCTCTTGGGTGGACCATTAGTGACTTGAAGGGGATTAGTCCAACCAAGTGTATGCACAAGGTCCTCCTTGAAGATGATGCTAAACCAGTTGTGCAACCACAAAGGAGACTTAATCCAACTATGAAAGAGGTGGTACAAAAAGAGGTAATGAAATTATGGGAAGCAGGTATTATTTACCCTATTTCTGACAATCCTTGGGTAAGCTCCTGTGCAGGTAGTTCCCAAGAAAGGAGGGATGACAGTGATCAAGAATGAAAAAAATGAGCTTATTCCTACAAGAACAGTCACAGGATGGAGAATGTGCATAGACTACAGGAGGCTCAACACTGCTACACGGAAGGATCATTTCCCTCTGCCTTTCATTGATCAGATGTTTGAGAGGTTAGCTGGTCATGCTTTTAATTATTTTCTAGATGGGTATTCTGGAAATAATCAAATTACAGTGGACCCTCAAGATCAAGAGAAGAAAATATTCACATGCCCCTTTGGAGTATTTGCTTACAGGAGAATGCCATTTGGACTTTGTAATGCTCCAGCAACTTTTCAGAGGTGTATGCTTTCAATTTTTTCTGATATGGTTGAAAAGTTTATTGAGATATTTATGGATAACTTTTCTGTTTTTGGTAATTCTTTTGAATCCTGCCTTAAGCATTTATCTCTTGTCTTGAAATGGTGTCAAGAATCAAACCTTGTTTTAAATTGGGAAAAATACCATTTTATGGTCACAGAAGGCGTTGTTCTTGGACACCGGATTTCAAGTAAGGGGATTGAGGTAGACAGAGCAAAGGTGGAGGTAATTGAAAAATTACCACCACCAACTAATGTAAAGGCAGTTAGGAGTTTTCTTGGGTCTATGCACCCTAACACTATTGCATGTACACAACTCTTCAACATCTCCCGGTATCTCGCAAAAATTTCACGTGTGAAATTTATTGCACCTGATTTCTCCAGCTCTGGAAACTCTGTTTGGATGACAGGGGTCCCATACGATGACCGAAACTCGAGCTTATCTTCATTGTCTCTGAGGAATTCCACATACCGTTGGAAATTTATTATGAATTCAAGAATCCCGTACCTACTATCCACAAACCGCCTAAGCTTCGCATGCAGTGATTCGCATCGAAAAGTTGTCTTAATGCCAGTAAAGAACCTTCCACGTATGTAAGCCGTTGCCCACGACAACTTCTTCGAGTATAAATCCTTCACCCACTCATGATTCTTCACGCCACACTGACTCACCATCGCTTTCCACTGCAACTCAAACTCCATCCACCTCTATGTCTGCTAGCATGCAGTGCCTAAACAAGGATGTATACCTCGGCATACATACATTGGAAGTAGCATTCCTCAGTAGGTGCCATGCGCAAAGCCTATGATGAGCATCGAAAAAGACCTTGTGGATAGCTATTCGCATTGATCTATCCCCATCAGTAATTATGGCCTTTGGAGCTCTGCCATCCATACATTCAAAAAATATTCTTAGAACCCATACGTACGAAGATTGTGTCTTACTTGAAACCATTGCGGTTGCAAAAACACATTGTGATTGTTAACCCTAGAGAAAACAACGACTGGAAGATTGTATTTGTTTTGTCCATGCGTAGCATCAAAGGCAAGAACATCACCGAATAATTTGAAATCCTCCTGACTAAAACCGTCACTCAAGAACAAGTCACACATGTGTTAACCAACCCCCACCTCGTACCTCCAATATATTTTCTCATCTCTCCTAGAAGCCACCTCCAAGAACCTTAGCGCTGCATTCACATCACCATTGTGCAAGGACCGCTATCGCCTAACCTCGTTTTACATGTCTCGCTTGGTGAATGATACGCAGCTGAAACCCCCCGACTTGTGCTGCAATTGACTCATATATTTTTGGGATCAAAATCCCCACTTGCCTTAGGCTATCCATGTGCGCTATGTCAACATCCGAAATCCTCCTATGCGAGAGCAAGTGCTCCACAAACTTTTGAGGCAAAAGATCATGGTTATGGTCATCCACAAAACGTGCCACAAACTACTTTCCCGTGCCAACCCTTAGCTTTATCCGCATCTCGGCAGGACACCCACAACCGGTCACAACTTTGTGCTCTCTTTTGCAATCCTGATTTTCTAGCCATTTCTTATCCTGAAAACATTCTCTATTACACAAATACGTAATTCGCACAAATTCTCCTCTCTTGTTTTTTTTATCTTCTTACCTTGTCGTACGGCAAAACCCTTTGCCGACTGTACTCTTCATATATACGAGCAGCTTCCTTAGGATTTTTGAACTCCATTCACAAAAAATCATTAGCTATTATTGTCACAATATGCAGTCATTCCATTTTTGGCACTTTACTGTCCTTTGCCTACTTCAACCTCATCATCTTCCATTCCCATGTCTTGTACTATTTTCTGAAAACATAATTAATTCAGCTACTCAGTCCACATTGCCAAACTTAATGAATGAAGTTATTTGCAAAATCACATTGCATTGCAACATTGTAAAATCGATCTTTTAACCGAACCTCACTACCACATACCTCTTTGAAGGTAATGTCCCCTACCCTTTCACTCATTTCATCCAATACTGCCTCATCTGCAAATGCACCATCTAGCCAGGATCCAGGATCCTTTTCCATTCCGATTCACTATGTCTCTCCTTCACACCACCTAAGCTCAAAATCAATCTGACCAGCTCTTGAAATGATTATTTTCTGAAATATCTCAGCAATTCCAATTTCAACAAGTAATTATTTCATACAACCTGACTTAAACAAGTACAATTCACAATATTAAACCTCCAACACTATCATTAAACTAGTAATTTCAATTTCACGCTCATTCACATTAACTCAACATACACTTAACATGCAAGAAATAACCATATTGTTGTCTCATGAGTAATCTCCCACTTAAACCTTTCCCAAATTTCATTTCCTAACGACCCCGTTGCAAGCACACTCCCAACATTACTGCACTTCTCCCATTCAAACCACTACCCGAATTCAAACACAGAACAAAAAAAATGCCGATCTTCTGAATTAGTGCTTCCTACCCCTAACTACGTAATTACCTACACTATTTTACCAAGAGCCGATCGCACTCATACTTACCATCGCATTAGGAGCATTACCCACCTCTCCTACAATCCCATACTCAATAAACCACGTCAATGCCTCACAATACACCATTCCCCATTACAAGCAAACTTTTAAAATTGTATATACCTCATCATAAACGTCATCTACATCTAATGTGTCTTTATTACTAACTTTAGTTACAACGGTTTTTAGCCTAACATTACCCCCTTTTGTCTCGATACATCGAAGTGAATTTTCTTTCTTAAAATGATCGTTGACCTTGTCCAAAATCTCCTAAAGCTGCCAGCGACACCGTCCTTTTGCAATGCCACCAACCATCCCGCCTTTAGCGTCTTCCATTTCTGACACCACCGGAAGACCCAAAATTACTAACTAGCGCCTTCATTCACAATACCAGCTTGGCTTCTACTCTCTCCCCAGTCCAATCCAGTTGAGTTGTTACCCACACGCTCTCTCCCCAAATAGCTGACCCAGCTCGTAGTTTCCTTAGTAAAAATCTAAGATGTAATTGTAATTTTATTCTTTGCAAAAGACAAAAAATACACTTCTACCTGGTAACACTAGGAATAACGCTGTTCCATAAAAGACAATGGTACACCTGATAACTTTCTGTAATTATATTAGCATAATTGTAGACTTTTAAGTTGGGCCTTTTTTTCTAGATAAAAGGATGGGTTTATTATGGGCTGGGACATGTTGATGGCTCATTAGAGGGGAAAAAAAGATTGTATGCTTATTTTATGGTTCTTTTCCATTTCGATTTTCATATCCACCCTTCTATTATTGTGTGAACAATTAATTACTCCAAATTCTTTCTTTTGCCATAATAATGCTTATTTAAACTCATAATTCAATTAGTTTATGCTATCATATTTTTTGTTATAACATTATTAGTTATAAAAAATAATAGATAGCAAATGAAGTCACTAAAGATTATCATATAAACTTAAACTAATTTCACATTAGTTAATGTCCACACTTTACAAATCAATTTCAATTTTTTTTTTGCATGAAAATAAAGGAAAGCAATTAGACATTTCTAAAGTATATACCATAACTGCATGTTACCAAATTATCGCAAAGCTACTATAACCAAGCCTACTTGTTTTCTTGTATTAAAACAATTTATGAAAGAAAAGCCCAACACACATAGGACCATTGCCTCCCACCTTAATTAACTCACCTAAACCTTAATTCAATTTGAAAATGTTGTTAAATTCATCACGCAATGAGAACAGTGATATGCGTTGTTGCATCTGAAGATTCCCTGCAAAATGTCACTTCTAGTTCTCTCACATACATACTTGGCATAATATGATAGCAGACATCGTATTTCTACACATATAGAAAGACAGTATTTTTTACACTGAAGAATCTACCTTTTCTATAATAAGCTTTTAGATTATTTTCAGTAGAGAACTCGTCTCAGTCTTTATTTATGGCTCATTTGTCATTAAAAATAACTTAACATCGGCCTTTGCGTAATAAATAGTAAATAGAACTCAAAACATTTCTTTCTTTTATATTAGAAAGAACTAACTTTAGTCCCTATTGTGATCCCATTTAATTAATTAATTAAAATAATTAAAATTAATATAGTTACTATTTTTTTTACAATAATATTATTAAAAATATTAATATTAAAAAAAATTAATGACTTCATATATAACAATAGTGCACAATATATAATTTGAGATTAAACTAATTTATAAAATTACGCAATATAAAGAAAAACATAGTGAAGCTCTATAGTTGACAACAAGTATTGTGAAATTGGCATATGTGTTCAATTAAGTATTCTTTCAACTGTTGATGTTGATGCCTATTATGAAGTTGGGCATTTCTCTAGAGAAATTAATGGTATGGTATAAAATCTTTCTCTTCCAACTGTGGTTGTGATAAGCCATTTTTGACATTGTCATACTCTAAGCCTTGAGCAAAATTTTCTGCATAGGTATCTCTTTCATCCTCAACAATCATATTATGCAATATAATATAAGCTTTCATTATTTTTTCAAGCATTCAATTGTGGTGCTTTCGCCTATGCGCATGTAAAACCCTAATTTTTTAAAAATTAAATAATTGACTATTTACAAATTATTATATTATATTGAGATGCAATTTTTAAAAAAATTATTTTAACAAAAATAATTAAATAGAATTTTATAATTATTGAAGTTTAATTT
>NC_029793.2:107684497-107697702 GCF_000816755.2 Arachis ipaensis | reverse complement strand
AAACTTAAAATTATTATTATTATTATTATTATTATTATTATTATTATTATTATTATTATTATCCTAGCTATCATTTAGTTTCCTGGAAGCCATTAAGGGAAAAATGAAAAGAAAGAAAGCCAAGTGGCTTATACGAATATATATATATATAGATAGACACATGCCCCATTTTATTCTTTAATCACAATAATCATCATTTTGCTTCATTTGAATATTTTCATCACCGAACTAATATGAAGAAAAGAGAGAAGGAAGTGACCGAGAGAAAGAGAGAGAACCATGACTTCTATTGATCTTTCAGTTTTGATTTCTTGTGATTCGTAACTCCAATAAAAAATTTAATCCGGTAAAAGTGTTCATATCTTTCTCCTTTACGTGTTGATGTTATTTTTGTTCAGTGGAAGTTGATGGTAACGTGGCTCCTTTTCTTCTTGAGTTCGGCCAATTGGAGTTCTAGGAGGCACAAACGATTTCTGACGTTTTTTTCTTCAGTAGTTCAGTCAAAAAACTTTTCCAGAATCTTCGTTGACTTTGATTTCGTACGGAGATAGGGGATTTATTTTTTTAAAGTTAAACGTTTTTAATTTAGAATGCCTACAAAGTTAATTGGATAATTACAAATATATATATATATATATATATATTAATAGTAATGTTATTGAGTATGGATTATTGATGTGAATGTGACTAGTTTGGTTGTTATGAGAGACTAATTGGTGGAATTAAGCTTGTATTGAGGTTGTGAAAATGTGATTGTTGTGGAATTGAGATTTACTTAATGATGGTGGACATTGTTGCAAGCTTGTTTGAGAAATTATTGGTTACTGGATATGTTAATTTGATCGAATGATATTGTGTTGAGCATTGAATTGATTTAGGCTTTTATAGATGTCTTGCGTGATTAATTGATGAATTGTTTGAGTTGTGGTTGGAAAAAGTGATTAAATTAGTGTTCTTGTTAAATTGAAAGATGATGAGTTAGTTATTAAAGAAATTGTTGTGTTGATAATGGTTGAATGGAGTTGGATTTGAGATTAGTTTGGGAAGTTAGGAATCTGAGGGAGCCCACATGGGTGGTAAAGTCCAATTTTAAGGGAAGATGCTGTCCAAGTTTTTGTAAAAAATATACGAAAAAGTATTTTTGTTTTGAAAATCTGATTTAAATATGTATTTACATTAAGAAGCAAATTTCATATTAAAAATCTGATTTACATGCTTATTGTAGGAAATAATTTTGAAATTGAACCTGGTTAGCTTTCAAATTTATAAAATGATTTGGCATTGGATTTGGATTATTGGATTTATCAGGAATGATCTTTGAGGATTGAAAATGATTTGGTTGGACTCTTGAAGGGTGGCAAAGCCCGAATTTTAGAGAAAATACTGCAGTAATTTTTATAAAACTTCGAGGCTTTGCTTAAAGCGTTAATCAAAAGAGAATTTGATTTAAAACTCATTCTATTTGGCTTTCAATTTATCAGGAAAAGTTATGTTTTAAGTTTATTCTATTGAGAAAAGTTTCTTGTTTAAGTAATAACTTGAATCCAATTTATTAAGGAAAGGAATTTTTATTAAACGTTAAAGAAGTTTGGCTGCCTAGGAACTAATGTTTTGAGGTATGATAAGTGAAGGAATATGTGGTGATGCGGAGGTGTGAATAATAATAAGGTGATGCGGAGGTATGTATAGTTAAGCGGTGATGCGGAGGTATGAGTATGTAATTGGTGATGTGGAGGAATAATGAAAAGTCATGAGTGGAATAAATAACTGAAGTAGATTATGATTTATGAAAATGAAATATGAATGGGCCTTTGTGCCAAAGCGCTAATGCGGGAGTGCCCGCCTAACTGATAACCTGAGATTGCTAATGCGGGAATGTCCGTCTAATTGATAGCATATTGTATGTTGAATGGGCCTTTGTGCCAAATTGCTAATGCGAAAGGGCCCGCCTAACTGATAGCCTGAGATTGCTAATGCGGGAATGTTCGCCTAACTGATAGCACTGTTTTTTACTGTGATACACATTATTATGATGAGGCCTAATTGACACGGGTAACCGTGATACCAAGGTGTCTAATTGACACAGTAAAGAAACCATATTCGGGGTTCACTTCGAGTAACGTCGGGTGGTGGGTAGACAACCGACGCATGAGCTCATGACCTGCTTAGGAGAGACATGCATCATATTGATTGCGCATTTGCATTTGGTCTTGTTTTGCTTGTTATATTTTCTCTGTGATTGCGCTACTTGACTTGTTTGTCTTATTACAATTTGTTTGTGTGTTAATCTGTTTCTTGTGTTATTGTTTCTCTGTGATTGGGAACTGAAGTTGTGCTTGAGATTAGCTTATGTTCGGAAATTTAAAGAAGGTAATAAGGTAAAAATAAAAAGTATTTCTAAAGGTTTGACAAAATGGTTTTATTGAGTAAAGTTAGTTATTTGTATTTTATTTCATTACTTTTACGTCATTTCTATTCCCTACTGAGAACTATTGGTTTGTTCTCACCCCAAAATCTTCCACCCTTTCAGTGACACAGGTTCGGAGACTCAGTTTGAAGTCGCGGGCGATTAGGAGTTTTATTTAAGTTAAATTTATGTGTTGAGTTGCTTTTATAGAATTCCCTTGCCCTTGTTATTTAAGATTTTATTTTATGCAGAGGGATATGAGTTATAACTGAATTTTATTTAAATTCTTCTGTATGATAGTTATTATATTATTATTAATAACTATGTGACTATATTTCTTAGATATCTTTGATATATGATTTTAATTAATAGAAACAAAAGTTTTCGGCTTTTTCCTAAAAACTGAAACGCGATATCGATGTAAAGGCTCAATATTAAATACATAATAAAAGAAAACAGGTTAGTAAATCCTTACTTTTGGTACGATCATGACGTGCTATAAGTTAGGGTATTACATTATGGTATCAGAGCAGTTCATCATGATTAGAGCCTTGGGAATGGACTGACTATGCTTCATTGCATACTCTGAGTGTCTATCATGCTTAGTGACTTGTTCTGATGACAAGAATTTAGATTTTATATGCATGCCTGTCTACTGATTAATGCCGTTAGTCTACCGTTGTATACATCATGGTATTAAGTTTGGCCAGCTTAACACTGATGGTTTATGCATATGAGAGCACTAATGGATTGTCATAGACGAAATAGAATTAATAGGTGATGCAAATTACGGGTTTTGAAAACGTTAGAAGTTGCATCTCGGGGTTGCTCGGTCACGTATTTTGTTCTTCCATGGTTTATCTTGAAGTTTTGTTAGGGGTTTCTTTCTTAGAAAGTGAACTAATTATTCCCCAATCTTGTTCCTTGTTCATATGTTATTTTCATTTGATCTTAACTGTATACGTTTACTTGAATTTCCTGAGATATTTGCGTTTCTTAAGATGCGGTTTGGTTCTTTTGCTTCATGTCTTGCATCTTATGTATATCTCATTCCGATTCAATTTGGTTCTTTTGAAGTTCTTGTTTCGAACCTTACATTCTGAATTATTCCCTGCCTGATAGTGTTCTTCAACATTCTCTTGAATTCCTGTGAACCCCGTCCATAAATTTTGTTCTTCTCTTCCTAAGTTTGATATCTTTTTAGGTAACTCAAGCTTGTTTTAGAGTAACGTGCGATTCTTTCTTGTGCTGTTTAAACTCTTTTTCTTGGCTCATGTATTCTCTGATGTAACTTTGGACTTATTGATAGATCAAAGAGAAACGTAGAAATCTTGGTGAACATTTTCCTTATTGCTTGTCCTTTCTCTAAGGTCTTGTATCCTTTTAAGTGACTTGAGACTTGTTTTGGTGACACGTGCGATCGTTAGATATGGCAAGCGATATATTAGTTCTTTAGGATACGTTGTGCGAACGCGAAAGGTGGAGTTTGTAAGTGTGTGATGTCACAGGATGTTGAGGAGCTTGATTCTTGCGAAGGAGTTTTGTTGATGTTAGACTTGTGCCTGTTAGTAATTTGCGGAGAATCTGTTTAATATGGTATGGTTGGGAATGGTGAAGTTACGTCATGTTGAAGTTTAGGCAGCTGAAGCTCTAAAGTTGGTATGAGTTCAGTGTGCAAACGATATACGCATCATTCTAATACCAGCCTGCCTTGTAACCTTTCTGCATCGAGCCTATCTTGTGTCTTCCGCTTTGCGCCAAACTTTTTCCCTATATTTTTAAGCCATAAGAATATCTTGGATTTGAAAACTGTATAAGTATATTTATATGTTGAGACCTTAAAACTTCTTCCTTATATGTTACATCTTATATATGTCAAAATATTTTGTTTTTTTTCCTACTGTGTTCAAAAGTAAAGCTAGTTTGAACTTCTTTCATCTTATATCAATTTTCGAGGATGAAAATTTTCATAAATGGAGTAGGATGTAAGACCCCAATTTTTTAAAAATTAAATAATTGACTATTTACAAATTATTATATTATATTGAGATATAATTTTTAAGAAAATTATTTTCAACAAAAATAATTAAATAGAATTTTATAATTATTAAAGTTTAATTTTAAATTTTTTATCATCATCATCATCATCATCATCATCATCATCATCATCATCATCATCATCATCATCATCATCATCATCATCATCATCATCATCATCATCATAGCTATCATTTAGTTTCCTGGAAGCCATTAAGGGATAAACGAAAAGAAAGAAAGCCAACTGGCTTATATGAGTACATATATATATGTATAAACATGACACATGCCCCATTTTATTCTTTAATCACAATAATCATCATCTTGCTTCATTTGGATATTTTCATCACCGAACTAATATGAAGAAAAAAGAGAAGGAAGTGACCGAGAGAAAGAGAGAGAACCGTGACTTCTATTGATCTTTCGGCTTCGATTTCTTGTGATCCGTAACTCCAATAAAAAAATCTAATCCGGTAAAAGTAGTCATATCTTTCTCCTTTACGTGTTGACGTTACTTTTGTTCGGTAGAAGTTGATGGTAACGTAGCTCCCCTTTCTCTTGAGTTTGGCTAATTGGAGTTCTAGGAGGCACAAATGATTTCTGACGTTTTTCTCTTCAGCAGTTCGGTCAAAAAGCTTTTCCAAAATCTTCGTTGACTTTGATTTCGTACGGAGGTAGGGGATTTATTTTTTTAAAGTTAAACGTTTTTAATTTAGAGTACAAAGTTAATTGGATAATTGAATATATATATATAATAGTAATGTTATTGAGTATGGATTATTGCTGTGAATGTGACTGATAAACCCTATATTTAGGGTTTATCTTGTACTTGATTTAGGGGATTTTATCACCTTTTACCCACATTTATTCAATGAAATAGCATGGTTTCATGATTGTCTCCTAATTTGTGCTTAAGTGTGAAAACATGCTTTCTAGGTCTTTAACTAGCTAAATCTAATTCACCTTTGATTCCATTAGATGCCTTGATTTGTTTGTTAAGTGATTTCAGACTGAAAAGGCTAGGAATGAATCAAAGGAGTGAAGAGAAAAGCATACAAAGTGGAAAAATCATGGAAAAGCAAGGATTTGGGATAAGATCAACGGCGCGCACGCGCACTAGCCGCCTACGCGCGGATTGTGATGTCGCAAGGCGACGCGTACGCATGGATGGAAAATTGCCAATTGATGCGCATGTGCACTGTACGCGTACGCACCGATGTCCGCACGTGACCCACTTAAAGTGAATCCGCTGGGGCGAATTCTGGGCTTCCCAGGCCCAAATCCAACTCACTTCTAATGCTATTTAACCCAAGGAATAAAGAGGAATCAAGATACTTTTACACACTTTTTTAGTTTAGTTTAATTTTTGGGAGGGAAAGTTAGTTTTAGAGAGAGAAGCTCTCTCTTCTCTCTAGGATTAGGATTAGGTTATATCTAGATTAGAATCCCTTAGATCTAGTTTAATTTCATGCTTTGATTTACTTTTCTCTTTGTAATTCTTCTTCTTCTACCTTTTCTCTCTCTATTTTTGTATTTAATTCTTGTAATTCTTTACTTTTATGTTGATACACTTTTATTCTTCTATTTCTCTTTTAATGCAATTTATGATTCATGTTCTTTTATTGCTGAATTGCTTAGTTCATTTTACTTTCCTTTTATGCCGTCTAAGTGTTTGATGAAATGCTTAGTTGGATTTTAGTATAGAATTTTGTGCTCTTGGCTTGGGAAGGTAACTTAGGAACTCTTGAGTTACTAATGTCCAAGTGATTAACGATTGGGAGCCATTAACTCTAGATCTCACTAATTGAATTGGTGGAGAACTAGGACTTATGGACTTGGATTGATATAGCTCACTTGACTTTCCTCTACTATTAGTTTGGGGTTGGCTTAGTGGGATTGATCCTTGCCAATTCTTATGTTGTGGTTAGTGATAAGGATAGAGATCCTTGACCACCAACCTTTGCCAAGACCTTTGTAGTTGTTAGTTTATTTTCATTGCCATTTACATTTCATGCCTCTTATCCCAAAAACCCCAAAATACAACTCATAACCAATAACAAGACACTTTATTGTAATTACTAGGGAGAACGACCCGAGGTTCAATACTTCGGTTTATAGATTTTGGGGTTTGTTTTAGTGACAAACAATTTTTTGTATGAAAGGATTATCGTTTGGTTTAGAAACTATACTTGCAACGAGATTTCAATTGTGAAATTCTAAAGCGTTAATCAAAAGAGAATTTGATTTAAAACTCATTCTATTTGGCTTTCAATTTATCAGGAAAAGTTATGTTTTAAGTTTATTCTATTGAAAAAAGTTTCTTGTTTAAGTAATAACTTGAATCCAATTTATTAAGGAAAGGAGTTCTTATTAAACGTTAAAGAAGTTTGGCTGCCTAGGAACTAATGTTTTGAGGTATGATAAGTGAAGGAATATGTGGTGATGCGGAGGTGTGAATAATAATAAGGTGATGCAGAGGTATGTATAGTTAAGCAGTGATGCGGAGGTATGAGTATATAATTGGTGATGTGGAGGAATAATGAAAAGTCATGAGTGGAATAAATAACTGAAGTAGATTATGATTTATGAAAATGAAATGTGAATGGGCCTTTGTGCCAAAACGCTAATGCGGAGGTGCCCGCCTAACTGATAACCTGAGATTGCTAATGCGGGAATGTCCGTCTAACTGATAGCATATTATATATTGAATGGGCCTTTGTGCCAAATTGCTAATGCGAAAGGGCCCGCCTAACTGATAGCTTGAGATTGCTAATGTGGGAATGTTTGCCTAACTGATAGCATTGTTTCTTACTATGATACAAATTATTATGATGAGGCCTAATTGACACGGGTAACCGTGATGCCAAGGTATCTAATTGACACAGTAAAAAAACCATATTCGGGGTTCGCTTTGAGTAACGTCGGGTGGCACGTAGACTGACGATCGGTTTCTTGCTAGTAGAGAATTCACAAATAAATTCTCGTTGTAAGTATAGTTTCAAAACCAGCAAAGAATCCTTTTGTACAAAAGTTTGGTTGTCACAAGTAACAAAACCCAATAAAATTTATAATCGAAGTATTTAAATCTCGGGTCGTATCTCAAGAAATTGCAGGGAAGTATGATTTATTATTGGTTATGGAAAAAGGTATATTTTTTGGGTTTTTTTTTGGAATAGGGAATAAGTAATTTAAATGGCAAGAAAAATAAATTAATAATTATAAAAAGTCTTGGCAAGGTATGAGAACTGGAAATTCCATCCTAGTTATCCTTATCAAGTGTGATGAGAATTGTTGTTGCTCTTACTTAGTTAACCCTTACTAAATAAAGGAAAGTCAAGTGGACTAATCAACTTGATTCCTCAAGTCCTAGTCAACTCCTATGGAAAGACTAGCTTTAGAGGGATCCAAATCAATCAGCAACTCCAATTCTCAATCAACTGCTGAGTTTGACAACTCAAGTGTCACCAATTACTTAACCAAAGCCAATAGGGGAAAAAATCTAAATTATTTATA
Source organism: Arachis ipaensis (assembly GCF_000816755.2). Taxonomy (NCBI): domain Eukaryota; kingdom Viridiplantae; phylum Streptophyta; class Magnoliopsida; order Fabales; family Fabaceae; genus Arachis; species Arachis ipaensis. Next base: position 107,689,745 of record NC_029793.2, on the reverse strand, counting down.
TCATAAAAAGAAAGCAATCATAAATCTGAAATACCTCAAATTATATTAAATACAAAATCAAATTAAACATAGGAATCCATAAACCAATTTGGGAAAGTAAACAACTAAAGTAATAGAATGAATAAAAGTAGAAGAGAACATAAATTAAAGGAACATTGAACTTGATATGAAGAAGACGAAGAAGTCCTAATCCTAAAACCTAAGAGAGAGGAAAGAACCTCTCTCTCTAGAGAACTACATCTAAAACCTAAAAATTATGTATTCTTAATGAATGATTGATGAATGATTTAATTCCCCCATTCTCCAACCTCTATTCTGTGGTTCTAGGCTTAGATTTGGGCCAAAAAGGGGCCCAGAAATCGCTGAGGACATTTTCTGCAGATTGCTGCACGTGGCATCTGTCACGCGTGCGCGTCATTTGGAGTTTTTCCTTTCCATGCGTATGCGTCGGTCACGCGTTCGCGTAGGTTGTGTTTTGCGCCAGGCACGTGTCCGCGTCATCCACGCGTGCGCGTCACTGCCATTTCGCGCTAGGCACGCGTCTGCATCGTCCATGCGTGTGCGTCGCTGCCATTTTCTTCAAAACTCCATTTTTTGCGCGTTCCTTCCATTTTTGCGTGTTTCCTTTCTGTCCTCTAAGCTATTCATGCCCTATAAAGCCTGAAAATACTCAACACACGGATCACGGCATCGAATGGTAATAAAGGATAATTAAAATAAATATTTTTAAGGCATAGGAAACATGTTTTCACATATATCATAGAATAAGGATGGAATTGTAAAACCATACAAATTATCTGAATAAGTGGGTGAAGAATTCATAAAAACACTCAATTGAGCACAAGATGAATCATAAAATAGTGGTTTATCAACCTCCCCACACTTAAACAATAGCATGTTCTCATGCTTAATTCAAGAGAAATGGAAAAAGAGTGAAGGTAGAATGGTGGAATCTTATGCAATGCAATCTATTCTAAATGCAAGCTACCTAAATGAATCATGCAATTCTAATTACTATCCACTAATATATATAAAGCTTACATGTGGTTATATTGAGTTAGATTTTTCAAAGAATCATTTATGCACAATCAAAGGGCCAAGCCATGTTAAAATATGTTCACAATTGAGTTGAGTTAACCAAAAGATTTGAAAAACTTGCAAGACAAGCAATAATTAAACATGGATATATGGAATTGAGCTATTGAACCTTTATTGGATTTGTGTTTACACTCTAATCACTCAGTGTTTGGGGTTAATCACTCTATTCTTCTCTAGTCATGCTTTCTAAAACTTTGTTCTTCATCTAACCAATCAACAAATATTTAATGTATACATGCAAATATCATGAGGTCTTTTTCAAGGTTGTAATGGGGCTAAGGTAAAGGTAAGGGTATATGTATAAGGCTAAGTGAGCTAATAATTAAATCCTTGATTAGACTAAGATCTCACCTAACATATACATACTCTATACAATTAAAATTATGCTTAGCTTCCCATAATTTTCCCACTTTCTTATCACATACTCATGCATCAAATTATTTTTAACTTTATCCTATGTGCATTGATCTTTTTACTAAACTTATTATTGGGGTAATTTTGTCCCCTTATTTATTTACTTATTAAAAATGGATTTTTTTTGAAACATAAATACATGATATCAATGCACATGGTAATTTAATTATTTTGATTTTACATGAGCATGCACCTAAATTTCAAATAATTTTATCAATTAAATGCCTTTCCTATCTTCCCATGTTCCCACAGTTTTTCCCACACTTAGTTGATACACAATCTCTATCTTAAGCTAACCAATGATTCAACTTGGGATTTTTAATTTGTTTTTCTGCTTAAGGCTAGTGATGTGGTTATAGAATGGAATAAATGGGGATTAAAAAGCTCAAGGTGGCTAACAAGGGTGATGTAAAAGGTAGGCTTATTTGGGATAAGTGAGCAAAAATTCAAATAATGGCCTCAATCATATGCAAGTATGTAAATACATTCTATATTGGACATATAGACTGAAACAAAGTAAAGATTGCAAGCATAGAAAAGAATGGCGAAACACACAAGAATGAAATCTATGGTTAAATGTAACCATAAAATTAAGCTAAAAAACTCACGGGTTGTGTGTTCTTTGACTCAAAAACCATATATCAGTTATGTGTATCATGCAAGTAGAAATCAAGAGTTTTCATTCAACTCAACGTGAATCTTTGAATGGCTCTTATAAAAATAAGTATTTTCTTTGAAAAATAATGTCAATTTACCAATACTTATTGCTATATATATATATATGGTGGGTGGATTGTTGTGATTCTGAAAAACTAAAGTTTCCAGTTTACTCTTTATTTTCAATTAATCCAAATTCTCATATGCTAAAAGGGTAAACTAAACTAAATAATCCATATTTTCTATATCACAACTAATAGGCTAAAAGTGAAAATTAAGCTAAATATCTAAGATATATACAGCCCAAAGTGTAAAATACAGAAATAAAGTAGAAATACACCAAAAGAAAATGTGCAAGTACTGATAGACAAATAAGATAAGATAAAATAGTAAAATAAAAATACAGAAAATAAATAAAATAGGATAAAGAGAGTCTGAAAGTAGTTCACCAAAATAAGATTCGCCAAAGATGGCGACCTCCCCACACTTAAATAATAGCATCATCCTCGATGCTCAATCAAGCCGGGTGTGAAGAAGTGTCATCTCCGGAAGGATGTGCTGCTGGTGTCTCTGTGGTGGCCTGAGGCTCTGGTAGTGATAGTGCCTGAGGCTCTACCTGTATCGGTGCCTGTGGGTTTGATAGCTGTGCCTGCGGAGGCTCCTCATGATGGGGCTCGGCCTGTTGGGATGCTGCCTGCTGGTGCTCTGCACGTGCCTCCTCCGCATGATCATCCGCCTCCTCCTCAGATGGCTCCGATGGTGTGTCAGGCTCGGAGGGGATGTCAGAGTTGCCGGACCGGATCATCATCTTCAGATGCTCATAACGCCGCTTGTCGCGGCGCTCCATCCTATCCAGGCGCGCGAAGAGTCGGTGCACAAGGTGGTAAATGGGCTCGGAAGCAGGTGAGGGTGCTGTGGGAGTGGCTGGGGCAGCAGATGCTGAAGGGGTAGCAGAAGAGGTGGCTGCATCAGCGGAGGCAGTGAGAAAGGGTGGTCTGTAACCCAAAGCCATGAATTTCCTGCCATTTAGGATGATCTTCTTGCAGTCGGCGGCAGGTGGCTTCTCATCCGCAAGCTCCCATGGGACCTCAGCTCGGCGGCCCAGCTGAGTGATCAAATAGGGGAAGGGCAGAGTGCCTCGGACATGGACCCTGGCCATGTAGTACCGGATAAAGCGGGGAAGGTACAAGTCCTTGCCCTCCATCATGCACAAGATAAGTGTAACCATGGCAACTGGCACCTCAATCTCGTGAGTGCTCGGCATCATAAAGTTGCTCAGAATTTGCTGCCAGAGTCGAGCCTCATCATTCAGATAGATGATCTTGATGCCCTTTGGAGTTGTTGTTGTCTTACCCATAACCCATGGGACAGTAGAGTCAATAGCTATTCTGTGCTTCACTGCGTCCCAGTCAAACCTCATAAATCTCATATCCTCCTCAGCCTGTTGGTAACCATTTGGTTTATCTGATTTAGGCTGGAGGGTGAGGATATCTTCAATTGCTTCCTCAGTAACTAGAATCTGCTTCCCTCTGAGCTATACTATGTCTAGGGTCGTTTTAAAATAGTTGCAGTAAAATTCTTTGACCCAAGATGTATTGACCTCAGTCAAGTTCCTTTCCAGAAAGAACCAGCCTCTCTATTTTATCTGTTCTATAGTGTACCATTGTAGTTTAGCTGGAATTTTGAGGATCTTTTCCAGGTATAGGTTCCTTGAAGTTGCGAAGACCGGATACTTGAGTTTATAGTATTGGTTGGCAAACTTGACTGGGTCTGTGGCAGGCACTAGCTGATCAGCCTTTTTCTGCGGGGTAAAATTTTTCTCCCGCCAGGAATCATCATGGAGGATATCCAGAATACTGGTAGAGGATTCTCCTCTTTTTCTTTTGCCGGTGCCTGTTTTGGCTTTTCCTTTGCCTTTTGGGTTAGACATCCTGAAAAACAGAGGTTCCAGGATATAGTATATTAAACTAAAGCAGGAAAATAGGTAAGCAATTAGTCATTTAGCAATTTAAGCATAGATGGGCAAAAGAGGAACAAAATAGCAAAAGAAGCATGAAGTGAGTTAAATAGATGTAAGATTTTGGACTGTATGCAAGCTAAATGTCAAAAAATAAAAATCACAATCCAAGATCTATGATATGCGGAATGGTTGTTTATCAGGAACAACAATAATCATGCCTTGAAGTGGGTTGAAAGTATTTAGTTGAATACTAAAAGAGAGTTAGAAAGTTAATGCAGTTAAAAGTTAAAAAGTGAAGTTAGAGTTAGTGGCATGGTATTGTGGTTGCTAACTAACAGAAATTGCACCAACTTGGAGAATAAGCAACTCATACTCAAGCAAAGATTGCAGATTATTGATGATAAATCATATAAAAGAATTGAAAAATGATTGAAATCATCAATAATGCGATTTAATTAATAAGGGAACCAGAAAGAGTAAGAATGCTAGCCCATTCATCCATGAATTGGCTTGGTTGAAACCAATTAGTGCAAAACTTGAAAGTGCCCAAACCAATTCATGAATGGGAGTTGAGTGAAACAATTTATGGAAAAAAATCAGGCAGCATTCCGGCTATAAATTGGACGTTCCCGGGTAATAAACAGCAACAAAAATCAGTTCATATGACATTAAAGTAATGCATAAAAGAGTAACAATTAGCAAGTCACATGAATTCAGAATAAACAAACTCAAGTTACAGCAAGAAATGCAATTTAGGTTGAATATTGTAAAAAACAGCATTAAAAGCATATGAGCAGCATCATTAGCACAGCAATTTCAGAATTGCGAAACAGATAAAACAAGCAGCAAGAATGGCGCAATTATCAGACCTAAATCCACTAACCACATCCTAGCTACCTAACAACCTAAAATCCACTACGATTATGCATCTCTAACTATCCTAATTTGAACAGAGTTTGAAAAATATGCAACTAACTAACTAACTAACTGGGAAAGGGATCGTAGTGCAGTGGAACCTGGTGTCCGCAGTAGCAGAATTGGAACGCAGAGAGAGGATGGTGGTATGGTGGTACTGGTGGGTGGCACAGCGGCGCTGGGGTTTCGCACGGCGGCGGTGGG
>NC_029793.2:107678169-107684374 GCF_000816755.2 Arachis ipaensis | reverse complement strand
GGGTTGGGTCGGTGGTGGCGCGGCGGCTGGTCGGCGGTGTGGTTGCAAAGGGGAAGAGAGGAGGCTGTGAGGGAAGGTGAGAAGAGAAGAAGGGGGTGACGCTGTGTTAGGGTTTCCGTGTCGGGGGTTAAGTGGATTCAAAACCACGTGGACGCGTGGGTTACGCGAAAGCGTGGATGAGGCGGGAACGCAACGACGCGAAAGCGTCATCGACGCGAACGCGAGAGTGAGGGATAGTGAAAGTGACGCGTACGCGTGCAGACGCGTACGCGTCGACTAGAATTGTGCTAAACGCACAAATCCAGCGTCGTTTTAGCGCAACTCTCTGTTTCGATTGAGGGGGGCAAAAATTTTCACGTGACGCGTACGCATCACCCACGCCCACGCGTGGTGTGTGTAAGTGGAAATGATGCGTACGCGTCATCCACGCACATGCGTGGTCCAATTTGTGCCTAACGCATACTAGCCGCATGATTCCAGCCCAACTTTCTGGGCGTTGGATTGTGACGCCGATTTGGAATCAACGCCCACGCGTGGCTTGCGCGCACGCGTGGTAAGGCATTTTTTTTTCTTTTTTTATGTAGTATGCAGAATGCAAAATGCAGATGCTGATGCAGACATTATGAATGAACACTAAGAAAAAAATAGAATAAAATAAAAATAAGAATAAAACTAAGACTAAAAAAGAACGATCATACCATGGTGGGTTGTCTCCCACCTTAGCACTTTTAGTTAAAGTCCTTAAGTTGGACATTCTGGTGAGCTTCCTGTTATGGTGGCTTGTGCTTGAAGTCATCCAGAAATCTCCACCAATGTTTGGAATTCCAATAGCCTCCAGGGTCCCAAACTAGGCACATAAAGCCTTCGAGAAAGTTAAAGCAGGTTTTCAGGCTCCACGGGTGTTGATTATTAGAATGAATCCCAGGATCCCAAACCTTGCTTTTGGACCCATCTTTGCCATGATCTACATTTTTCCAGCCAGGCGGTACGGAATTTGAACTCTCATTAAGATGACCAAACATCTTCCGAGACCCATTCAATCGAACTCGATACCAATCCTTGCACCTCAAATTGAAGCGTGGAACTTTATTGAATCTTGCATACCAACTCTGATTACCAACCATTTCTGTTTTACCCTTAAAGCCACAAAGAGCTCTAAACTGGCCATCTATTTCAAGCAAACCATATTCAAGTGAAAAAGTAAAGATAAAGGCTAAGGATTTTACCCACTTGAAATTGGTATTGGGTGGTAATGGCCTTGGGATAGGCGTTTCCAGTGGTCTTGCAAGCTTGACTTTCTTGTATTCTTCTATGAATTCCTCCACTTCCTTGTAAACTTCTTCAACTGCAATCACGTCTGGATCAAAGTCTTTGATATCTTCCTCATCACTCAAGTTATAGGTTGGAGGTTGAGAAAAGTCTACCTCCGCATCATCTTCGTATTCACTTGGGAAAGATTCTTCAAAGAATTCACTTGCAGGTGCAAGTTCATTACTAGGAGAACTTGATTCGTGATTATCGTTACCAAGAAAACTTACTTCTTGAGCTGTTCTGTCCAGTTCTTCATAAGATACATGCTTCGGAGGTTGTGCACTATCCTCCTTAGCATCAATTGCAAACTGCTCGGCGGAATTCTCCACAATTCTTAGTTCCCATGGAGGTTCAGCATCTCCTAAGTCTTCAACGAATTCTTCTTCTTCGATAATTACGGCTTCCTCCACTTGTTCCAGTATAAATTCATGCTTCGTACTATCCACTGGAGTTTCTAGCATCTCCTTCATGCTACGTTCTTCATTAGATTGTCCACATGAAGCCGTGGGGTTCCTTGAGTGTCCGAATGTCGGGAAGCTAATCGATTGATCGCTTGATCCAATTGGTGAAGGTTGCATAAAATTTATTCACTGTTTCCTTGAGACGCTCCTGTGATTCTCGAGTCGATGGATATGGACATGGTGCATATGGGAGTGGCGGTTCTTGAGGGTAATTTGATTGGAATTGGGGTGGATAAGGGTTAAGGTCATATGGAGGTGAATAGTTGTAGGTGGCTTGTGAGTGTGGTGGTTCAAAGCTATGTTGAAGAGGTGGTTCATAGGTATATGATGGGGCTTGTTGATAACCATAAGGGGGTCCACCATATCTATCATCTTGGTACGCACCTCAGAATGGCTCTTGACCATAGTAATTTGGTGGGTGTTGGTTGTCATGAAAGGGTCCACCGTAACTATTGTCTTGGCATGCATTGTAGAATGGTCGTTGCCTATAGTACTTTGGAGGGTGTTGTTGCCGAAAGGGTTGATTAGATCCTCGTGGCTCCTTCCATCTCTGATTGTTCCGACCTTGATGCATGTTCCTGTTATAGCTTCCATTCCTTACAGCAACCTTGGAACCAAACTTAAAGCCAAAGGGGTGAGAAGTCATGGTAGCTAATAAAAGAAATTAAAAATAAAAATAAAAATAAATAAACAGGTAAAAGAAATTATTTACAATAACCAATAATAAGGCACACAGTTACAATTCCCCGGCAACGGCGCCATTTTGACGATCGGTTTCTTGCTAGTAGAGAATTCACAAATAAATTCTCGTTGTAAGTATAGTTTCTAAACCAGCAAAGAATCCTTTCGTACAAAAGTTTGGTTGTCACAAGTAACAAAACCCAATAAAATTTATAACCGAAATATTTAAACCTCGGGTCGTATCTCAAGGAATTGCAGGGAAGTATGATTTATTATTGGTTATGGAAAAAGGTATATTTTTTGGGTTTTTTTTGGAATAGGGAATAAGTAATTTAAATGGCAAGAAAAATAAATTAATAATTATAAAAAGTCTTGGCAAAGTATGAGAACTGGAAATCCCATCCTAGTTATCCTTATTAGGTGTGATGAGAATTGTTGTTGCTCCCACTTAGTTAACCCTTACTAAATAAAGGAAAGTCAAGTGGACTAATCAACTTGATTCCTCAAGTCCTAGTCAACTCCTATAGAAAGACTAGCTTTAGAGGGATCCAAATCAATTAGCAACTCCAATTCTCAATCAACTGCTGAGTTTGACAACTCAAGTGTCACCAATTACTTAACCAAAGCCAAAAGGGGAAAAAAAAATCCAAATTATTTATATTATAAAAAGAAAGCAATCATAAATCTGAAATACCTCAAATTATATTAAATAGAAAATCAAATTAAACATAGGAATCCATAAACCAATTTGGGAAAGTAAACAACTAAAGTAATAGAATAAATAAAAGTAGAAGAGAACATAAATTAAAGGAACATTGAACCTGATATGAAGAAGACGAAGAAGTCCTAATCCTAAAACCTAAGAGAGAGGAAAGAACCTCTCTCTCTAGAGAACTACATCTAAAACCAAAAAATTATGTATTCTTAATGAATGATTGATGAATGATTTAATTCCGCCATTCTCCAGCCTCTATTCTGTGGTTTTGGGCTTGGATATGAGCCAAAAAGGGGCCCAGAAATCGCTGAGGACGTTTTTTACAGATTGCTGCACGTGGCGTCTGTCACGCGTGCGCGTGGGTCACACGTGCGCGTCATTTGGAGTTTTTTCTTTCCACGCGTACGCGTCGGTCACGCGTTCGTATAGGTTGTGTTTTGCGCCAGGCACGCGTCCGCGTCGTCTACGCGTGCGCGTCACTGCCATTTCGCGCTAGGCACGTGTTTGCGTCGTCCATGCATGTGCATCGCTGCCATTTTCTTCAAAACTCCATTTTTTGCACGTTTCTTCCATTTTTGCGTGTTTCCTTTCTGTCCTCTAAGCCATTCCTACCCTATAAAGCCTGAAAATACTCAACACACGGATCACGGAATCGAATGATAATAAAAGATAATAAAAATAAATTTTTTTAAGGCATAGGAAACATGTTTTCACATATATCATAGAATAAGGATGAAATTGTAAAACCATACAAATTATTTGAATAAGTGGGTGAAGAATTGATAAAAACACTTAATTGAGCACAAGATGAATCATAAAATAGTAGTTTATCATCGACAACCGACGCATGAGCTCATGACCTGGTTAGGAGAGACATGCATCATATTGATTGTGCATTTGCATTTGGTCTTGTTTTGCTTGTTATATTTTCTCTGTGATTGTGCTGCTTGACTTGTTTGTATTATTGCAATTTGTTTGTGTGTTGATCTGTTTCTTGTGTTATTGTTTCTTTGTGATTGGGAACTGAAGTTGTGATTGAGATTAGCTTATGTTCAGAAATTTAAAGAAGGTAATAAGGTAAAAAATAAAAAGTATTTCCAAAGGTTTAACAAAATGGTTTTATTGAGTAAAGTTAGTTATTTGTATTTTATTTCATGATGTTTTTCATGTCTCGCAACTTAAGAAATATATTCCCGACAAGAGTCACATTTTACAACCAGAGACAGTACAGTTATGAAATGATTTGACATATCAAGCATCACCGGTTCAGATAGTAGAAAGAAGTGATAAGCAGCTAAGAGGCAAAGTTGTTCGCTTAGCCAAAGTAGCATGGGAACCAAGAGGAGAGGAAGAGCACACTTGGGAACTGGAAGATAAGATGAAAGCTGATTACCCACATTTATTCCTAGGTAACTGAAATTTTGAGGGCAAAATTTTCTTCTAGGAGGGTAGAATGTAACAACCCTGATTTTCGAGTACATGAGATCTTTTCTGAAAGTACGGATTTCTCTGGAAGATTAGTAAAGGGAACACCTCTGCTATATCATCAAGCATCTCAATCCTCATTATCATTATGTCATCCTTAAGCTAGAACCTCCTTTGAGGCAAGCTCGATAACGTAATCGCGAAGAACTTAGTTTTTGAACCGTATCGGTTGGCAGTTTTGATTCTGATTTTCGTAAATAGTCTCTGTTTGACGAACCGGACTCGATTCATGAGAGGAGAGAGATAATAGTATAATATTATCATTATATTAGTATTAGAAAATTCTTGAATGATATTATAAGGTTACCTAGTCTGTTTTTGTTAAAAACAGAAAATCGGTTTAACCGAGTTTACGGTTTACTGGTGCAGCTTAGCACCAACACTCTCTGATGAATTTAGCAATGCTAAGGCATCATTATACATGTTCTATTCTCATAATAAATATGTTACTAGTGTCATTTATGCTAGTAGCTCAGAAAATAATTTTTAGAGATGTTTTTACGAGTGTTCCGGTACACCTAGTTTTAGTAGTTGTACACCAGAGATATTTTAATATTATTTTAATCCACATCCAAGCCAACCAATCACAACTCACCCTACACCCCCAAAACCCTCAAGGCTGGCTCATTTTCACTTTGTGTTGATGAAATTCAAGCTTTAAAGTTCATGTTCTTGGGCAGCTGGAAAAACGAAACTCTAAGCTTAAATTGAGGTTCAATTTGTGTTGAAATCATGTAGAAAAGATGGGGTTTTAGTGGCTGCTAATTTATTATGAATTTTGGTAAAAATCGGTTGCTGAAAAGACTGAAAAATGGGTAAAAACAGAGATAGAATTTGAAGAACTTACGAAGAACACGAAGAACACTTTGAGTGTGGTGAAGAACATTGAAGAACACCTTTTAGATCCTTATAAAGGGCAAGGAAGTAATTATTTTGGTGTTTGAGGGGTTATTTGGTAATTTCTGAAAGTTAGGGTGGTAAAAGTAAAAATATTAAAAGTTACGGGTGGTAAAAAGTGAATTTTAAAGGTTAAAAGTTAAAGTGGGGTAATTTTCGAAAATTTAATGATAAAATAATAAATAATAATAAAATATTAAATAATAATATTTAATTAAAAATAATATTTTAATAAAAATAATAAAATAATGCGAAAAATGCAGTTTTCTGTAAAAGCCTTAGAAAGACAACTTTAAGCGCAGAATCTCATAATTACCTTCATAAAACACTTAGGGACTGGTAAGCACATATTACTGAGGCAAAGATAAATAAAAGATAAAAAATTGAAGAAAAGATAAAAACTAAAGAAAAGTCTGTAAGGTTTTAATAATAGAAAAATAGACAGAAATTAGTGAACGAACTAGGGCAACATAGTTAGTCCTTGAGTTGCGACTAGGGTTAGGTATTATATGAAAAGTTAAACTATTTCAGTATAGACTTAATGAACCTATACTTGGAACAGGCGAACTATTCATACCGAAATTTACATAAACTTTAAATACATACGTTAAGCAGAGAAATCAGAGCAGAGTAGAGAAACACAGAAAACAGAGTA
>NC_029793.2:107668741-107674247 GCF_000816755.2 Arachis ipaensis | reverse complement strand
ACCCAAGAGATGTTTGTTTATTTATCTGTTGCCCTAAGGCAACCCAAGAGTAATTTTCCGTTCCCAAGAGTATATTTCCTGCGAGTAGAAAGCAGAGGCTGTCTCAATAGAGCTGCTAATAATTATATGCGTATTTATTTGAATGGAAAATCATATCCGGGAAATCGTGAACTCGTGACCGGATAAATGTCGGGAATGCAGGTGCTAACCGACACATGAGCTCATGGCCTGCGCTAGGGCTAGACATGCATCATTCTTGTCTACGCATCACTCTCTGTTGCATTCCTTTCTGTGTGTGATCTACTTCTTTATGTTTGTCTGCTTGTATGCTATTTCTGTGTTTTATTTTCTTGTATTCTTTTGTTTGTGTTCTGCTTTCTGTTGTCTCTACTTTCTTTTTCTATCTTTATCTTCTGTTTACTGCTTCGCTATATTATGTTATTCATCTACTAATCGACCCCAAATAAATGAACGTAACTAATAACCCCGACCCTACTAAGAACTCCCCAGTTCTTACCCCTTCTCTCTCCCTTCCCCCTTCAGATGGAAGTAAGAGTACCTTACCATAGTTCGCTAATGACCGTTCGCAAGAAGAGGATTCTGCTCTAGATAGTCTTCTGAGTCTAGGGTGAATATCGTTCTCTGATTAAATGTATATACTGTGAGACCAGCCAACGTCTGCACCCCGTTCGTATGCGCACTTTAACCTAAATCCTGTGTCCGAGATTCCTATTGTGTGGCTACTTCATGAGGTACCAGAGAGACGTCCTGTGGAAAAGTCTAATCGTGCAGAGGAGTAGCAGATGATGTTCTATCTTTTGATGACGTTCCACTTGACTTGAGTTTTGAAGACCTAGAACGTAATTTCCCTCGCTTTAGTAGTTTAGAGAGACTAGGTGAGTATAGGGTATAGGCTAGCCTAGGTGCCAGCTTAGGGACCTCTTGAACAGGTCAGAACTTGGGATGTTGTATGTAAGTATATGTATATAGTTATTATCTAGCTATATCTAGGGGTGTTCTAACTAACAGTCTATATGCTAATAAAGGCTGAATCACCGAATGTTGTCAACTACTTGTGATGTATTTTTGTGTGGTTGTTTATAACTGTTTTATCTGTTATTACTTGTGAATTGATTATAAATGATTCTGTCTATTAATCCAAACGTTTTCAAAAAAAAAATATACCTCGCAAATTAACTACGCTTTTAACAACGAATCAGGCTCATATGATAAATAATAGATAATAATTAGGAAGGCAAATTGGTAGCGCTCAGTTTTCGGTATGATCTAGACATATTGAAAATTGGGTCGTTACAATTTGGTATCAGAGCAGTTCGTTCCCAGTAGAGCCTGGGGAGTGGACTGACTATGCTTCATTGCATACTCTGTTGTGTGTCTCATGCGTATAGGATATCCCAGTGATATATGTTTCATGATTGTCTCTGTGTTTTCATTTTGGGAATGTTCACACTTGACTTGAAGTGTTAAGACTGATCACCTTAACAATGATTGTTTGGTGTGAACAAGACTACAATGGGTTCACGGAGACGAGGCGTACGGGAAGGAACTCCTAATGTTAACTACGAGAGGGAACAGGAAACATTTATGGCTACCATGAACAACGCGGCTGAAGTAGTGCGTAAAGCTGCGGTAACAGCGGCTAGGGCTGTTGAACGTCTTGGAGTGAGAAATGGGAATGATGACAATAACTTGGGGCATTTCGAAAGACCTATGACCCTTGCGACTTTTCTGAAGGTTAAACCGCCTAAGTTTAAAGGCACACTCGTTGCGACGGATGCTGACAACTGGTTTCGAGCTATTGAACGATCACTGCGAGTGCAACATGTTCCGGAAGGACAACACGTGAAGTTTGCTACTTATATGCTCGAGGGAGAAGCTGAGTACTAGGGGCAGGGGATACAGCGACTGCTACAACCGAATGAAAATGACATTCCTTAGGATATCTTTAGGGACGAATTTTATAAAAAGTATTTTCTGGGAGCAGTGCGTGATGCTAAAGACATAGAGCTTATGCAGCTGAGGCAAGGGGATATGACTGTTGCTGAGTATGCTCGTAATTTCGATGACTTGTGTCGTTTCTCTAAGATCTGTCAAGGGAATCCTGCTGACTTTGAAGAATGGAAGTGCTTGAAGTTTGAAGGAGGCCTTCGTGATGATCTGATGAGTTCAATAATTCCGCTGGAGATACGTAATTTTGCTGAATTAGTCAACAAGAGCAAGTTAGTGGAAGAATGTATTAAGAAAGTGACTGTGGCCAAGGTGAGTCGCCAAGGATTTCCACCAAGGTGTCTTAGCAATCATCAGGCAGCTGGGAGAAGGGTGCATTTTAAAGTGTGTGGCATACGACAGCATAAGAACCTACAAGTTAGTAACATTACTGCTCGCCGTACGGGTAAGAATGGAGGTAAAGTAAGGCAAGGCAATGGTAAACGAGCCCATCAGGCTTACATAAACACTGCATGTAAGTAATGCGGAAAAGAGCATAGTAACAGGTCTTGCCAGTTTGGATCACCTAACTGCTATGCTTGTGGAGAACTTGGACATATTGCCAAGGATTGTCCGAAGGGATTTACTCAAAATTCAGTTAGAACCCAGCAACAAGGACGAGTGTTTGCTATCACTATTGACGATGTTGTGCACTCGAACGCCCTCATTCAAGGTCAGGTTATGTCAAGAATCGATTTCTAACTGTACTGTATGATTCGGGTGCATCGCATTCTTTATTTCTCTAACTATTGCTCACGAGTGAGGATTATATTTCTTTAAATTAAATTTTTACTTGATTGTCCATACACCTGCATCCCAAAATGCTTTGACCAGTTTAGTGTGCCTGCAAGTACCATTCGCTATTAGGAACAGGACTTTTATACACTATCTAATCTGTTTGCCTCTATATGGTTTAGAAGTTATTTTAGGATTAGATTGGTTATCTAAGTATCATGTTTTCCTTGATTATTTTAAAAGAACTGCTGTTATTCCATCTGATAGTCTATGTACTAAACCATTTCTTTCCCACACCTTATATCTGAATTCTGTAAGAGTTACCTTAGGCGGGAGTGATTGTGAGGGGTACGTTCTGTTAGCGGCTAGCTCGAATGATAGTGAATTAAGCTTAGAACGAATCCGAATGGTGAAGGAATTTCCTGATGTTTTCTTGGATGACATACCTGAGTTTCCTCCTCAGCGAGAGATAAAATTCAGCATTGATCTAGTACCTGAAACCGGACCGATTTCCATAGCACCACACCGGATGTCACCATTGCTTGCAGAGCTGAAGAAGCTGTGAGACAGGATCGTAGTGGCCTATGGAGGTACAAGAAAAGAATTTGTGTGCCTAAATCTGGAGAATTATGACAAAAGATTCTTGCTGAAGCTCACCAAAATAGATTTTCTATGCATCCTGGAGTGACAAAGATGTATCGAGATTTGAAACAAATGTTCTGGTGGCCAGGCTTAAAGAAAGAAGTAGCTGATTATGTCTCAAAATGTTTAACCTGCTAGAAGATGAAGGTGGAATATCAGAAGCTGTCAAGAACCCTGCAACCCTTAGAAATACTACAATGGAAATGGGAGCAGATTACTATGGATTTTGTCACGAGATTGCCAAGGACCTCAACAGGACACGATACTATCTGGGTAATTGTGGACAGGTTGACAAAGTCAGCGCACTTCCTTCCGATTTGAGTTGACTATACTTTAGAAAGGCTGGAATGAATATATATATTTAAGGAATCGTACGACTACATGGGATACCTTCATAAATTTTCTCAGATCAAGTTTCGAGGTTTACTACTAGATTTTGGGGAGCTTTTCAGAAAGCGTTGGAAACAGAATTGCACACGAGTATAGCATACCATCCTCAGATAGACGGACAATCAGAGCAGACAATCCAGACGTTAGAAGACATGTTACGATCATGTATAATAGACAACCAAATCAGCTGGGATAAGTATTTGCTTTTGGTCAAATTCGTCTACAACAACAGTTTCCAATAAAGTATCGGGATGGCACCATATGAAGCTCTCTATGGAAGAAGATGTCGACACCATTGTGTTGGAATGACGATGGAGAAGCTAGTGTCTTAGGTCTAGACTTAGTGTAAGAAACTACTGAGAAGATAAAGGAGATTTGTCAGAAGATCCAGACAGCTCAAAGCCGTCAAAAGAGCTATGCCGATAATAGACGTAGACCCTTAGAGTTTAGTGACGGAAACCGTGTCTTTCTAGAAGTAACCTCGATTACTGGAATAGGTAAAGCCCTTAAGACTAAAAAGCTTAACCCATGATACATAGAACCTTTCCAAATACTTAAAAGAGTCGGTCTAGTAGTTTATCAAATAGTCCTTCCTCCTTATTTATCAAACCTTCATGATGTTTTTCATGTCTCGCAACTTAAGAAATATATTCCCGACAAGAGTCACATTTTACAACCAGAGACAGTACAGTTATGAAATGATTTGACATATCAAGCATCACCGGTTCAGATAGTAGAAAGAAGTGATAAGCAGCTAAGAGGCAAAGTTGTTCGCTTAGCCAAAGTAGCATGGAAACCAAGAGGAGAGGAAGATCACACTTGGGAACTGGAAGATAAGATGAAAGCTGATTACCCATATTTATTCCTAGATAACTGAAATTTTGAGGGCAAAATTTTCTTCTAGGAGGGTAGAATGTAACAACCCTGATTTTCGAGTACATGAGATCTTTTCTGAAAGTACGGATTTCTCTGGAAGATTAGTAAAGGGAACACCTCTGCTATATCATCAAGCATCTCAATCCTCATTATCATTATGTCATCCTTAATCTAGAACCTCCTTTGAGGCAAGCTCGATAATGCAATCGCGAAGAACTTAGTTTTTGAACCGTATCGGTTGGCAGTTTTGATTATTTAATCTTGATTATTTGTGTTTGAGTTGTATGAATGTTGTATGATTTGTCTGTGCTAAAAATTGGTTGCATATATGATTGATTCTTGGTGAAAATTTGGTGAAATTTTGATGAAATTTGATGAAATTCAAGCTTTAAAGTTCATGTTCTTGGGCAGCTGGAAAAACGAAGCTCTAAGATTAAATTGAGGTTCAATTTGTGTTGAAATCATGTAGAAAAGATGGGGTTTTAGTGGCTGCTAATTTATTATGAATTTTGGTAAAAATCGGTTGCTGAAAAGACTGAAAAACGGGTAAAAACAGAGAAAGAATTTGAAGAACTTACGAAGAACACGAAGAACACTTTGAGTGTGGTGAAGAAAATTGAAGAACACCTTTTAGATCTTAGAAAGGGCAAGGAAGTAATTATTTTGGTGTTTGAGGGGTTATTTGGTAATTTTTGAAAGTTAGGGTGGTAAAAGTAGAAATATTAAAAGTTACGGTTGGTAAAAAGTGAATTTTAAAGGTTAAAAGTTAAAGTGGGATAATTTTCGAAAATTTAATGATAAAATAATAAATAATAATAAAATATTAAATAATAATATTTAATTAAAAATAATATTT
>NC_029793.2:107655680-107668617 GCF_000816755.2 Arachis ipaensis | reverse complement strand
TACCCCGTTCGTATGCGTACTTTAACCTAAATCCTGTGTCCGAGATTCTTATTGTGTGGCTACTTCATGAGGTACCAGAGAGACGTCCTGTGGAAAAGTCTGATTGTGCAGAGGAGTAGCAGATGATGTTCTATCTTTTGATGACGTTCCACTTGACTTGAGTTTTGAAGACCTAGAACGTACTTTCTCTCGCTTTAGTAGTTTAGAGAGACTAGGTGAGTATAGGGTATAGGCTAGCCTAGGTGCCAGCTTAGGGACCTCTTGAACAGGTCAGGACCTGGGATGTTGTATGTAAGTATATGTATATAGTTATTATCTAGCTATATCTAGGGGTGTTCTAACTAACAGTCTATATGCTAATAAAGGCTGAATCACCAAATGTTGTCAACTACTTGTGATGTATTTTTGTGTGGTTGTTTATAACTGTTTTATCTGTTATTACTTGTGAATTGATTATAAATGATTCTGTCTATTAATCCAAACATTTTCAAAAAAAATACACCTCACAAATTAACTACGCTTTTAACAACGAATCAGGCTCATATGATAAATAATAGATAATAATTAGGAAGGCAAATTGGTAGCGCTCAGTTTTCGGTATGATCTAGACATATTAAAATATGGGTCGTTACATTTGGCGCTACCAAGGATACTCCAAAGGGAAGCTCTCGGTTCGTTTCAAGCAAAACTTGGATTCTTCCAAGTTTGGCGCCACACATAGCAAAAGTGGTGGTCCCCATCCCTCTTTCAAGGCTGCACGAGATACTATTATATTTATCTTGATTTAAATTTTATTTTTTTTAAAATTAGAAAAAGATATTATTTAGCTTTAGGAAATATAATTTACATTAATTAGGATTATATATAAAAGGAAAAAGAATCAGCCCTTCGGGCTCATCTCTTCTCTCATACCGCATTCTGCAATTTACAGTTTTTCAGAATCCTTGTTTTCTCTCTGAACTATGAGCAACTAATCCTCCACTGTTAAGGTTAGGAGCTCTGTTTATTCTATGGATTAATACTATTACTTTTCTATTTTAATTCATGTATTGATTTGTAACACCCTACCACACAGAGTCTTATGCTTAAGTCATAAAGCTGAGGTGGCAAGGTATTACGACCTCTAAAAGTAATATATATATATAATAATGAAAAAGAGATAATATACTAGGAGCCTTGAAAGGTCGGAAAAACAAAATCGCAAAATCAAAAAGCGCAACCCTCAGAAAACATGGTTACTAGAGTGAGAAGAAAACTAAAGCTCAACAATAAATATATACAAATGACATGAGTAGAGGGTCAATAATACAAGATAACAAGCTTCTAGCTTAGCCTGTGAAGCCAAGGCTGGCCGGAGAACATATACGTACATATATATACATAATAATAACCCAAAAGAACATGTTCAAAACCTTAGTTCTCCATAAAACTTCTAAGAGGTACATAACAAAGTGTTCTTACATACAAGTGGAGAAACTATACATATATATACATCAAAGAACAAAAGGAGATCCCAAAGTAAACCACTTTACCATAGAAGCATCTGACGCCTATCGAGGTGCCGCTCGACCTGCATCTGAAAACAACAACACAGTATGGGATGAAAACTAGGGGTTCTCACCATGGTAAAGGTGCGATGCATATATTATATAAGATCCTGGAAATGCCAGAGGCAATACTAGAATGCCGACTCTCAAATTATGAAGCTTAAATTGCTAATCAGAAATCCTAAAAAGGGTGGTGGTCTTCTAGGGAATTCTAAACCTAGCTTAAACTTTAACCTTAACTCTAAACCTGTCCACCTTTCATCCGTACCTCCATCTCCGATGATTCGCATAGACAGAACAAACAGACAAGGCAAGCACAGGTAGAAAACAAGTAGTTCAAGTAACAATTACAACAATTAGCAGAATATAATCAATTAGGCATTCCCAATTAAGGCATAGCAAACAAAGCACACATGCATATGATGAATGTCTATCCTACTGGTTGTGAGCCCACGTGTCGGTTACTTTGCCAGAACCCGACACATCTGGTAGCTAACCCAGACATTGGTCTCTAGGTTGCACATCTCTAGGAGGATCATAAACGAAGGAGAGTGCCTTTCCACATCGAAGGAGTATGCCTTTCCACAATGCAACCAGAGAAGAATGTGGGGGAAACAATACGAAGGAGAGTACTTTTCTACCTTCTCTACATCCACATCACGACAAGAGAGGGAACTTCCATCCTCAACTTGCCATCCGAACACATTTTCAAATTAATATGCAAGCTGGATTACACTTAGACCTTGCCATCTCGACTATTTCGGCTACATACACATCTCGACCATTCTGGCCACATACAGTTATCCCAGATCTCATCATTTATCATCATCATTTCCTTACATCCATTCTTTATAGCCATAATTTAGCTTGATCTCATACATACAACTCATATTATTGCAATTTGTACCTATTTCATCATTTAAGATTATTTCTTCACTCTCAAGTTATCACATTTTCCTAGCTTCAGCTCATTACTAGACTTACTACTATACCTTATGTCTAAAAGGATGACAATGGAGGTTTAGAAGTCAAAAATCTGGTTTAAAACACAAAAATCTAGTTTTGCAAGAAGCAGGGGCCACGTGTGCGCGTGGTAGTATGAAAAGGTAGCACACACGCGCATTCCCCTTACCATGCGTACGCATAGGTGAGAACAGCATGTCACGCGTACGCGTGGGTCATGCCTACGCGTGGTCATGCATGTTGGCTCATTATACGCACGCATGGCTACTTGCGCATGCGCAATTTAAAAATACATGCCACGCGTACGCATGGATGTACGTTTTTCCAAAAAAATAACAGATTACCTAGAAAGCTGCAAAACCAGATAATGATCACCTGCATAACATATATTTCACACCAACTTCCGTCATCCATAACTTTTTCCACAAAACTCCATTTTTCAAAAAATTTATACCGTTCAAAAGCTTGTAAAACCATCTTTAAGTTGAAACAAATTCCATTTCCAACCAAAATTTGAGGCTCGAGTTATAGACTTCCAAAGTTCATTAAAATGAAGTTTTTATTCGAAACTTCAAACCTCCATTTTCTTTTTAAAACTCATTTCAACTCAACTCATCATACCTATAATCATCAATACCACAACAATCCTCACAATTCTACTATTTCTCCATTCCACAACATCATACTCCAACCTCTCAATTCATCAATAGGATATCATTTTGCCTATTCAACACACACACACACACACACACACACACACAGCATCATCAATTCATCATTCAAAATTCATCCAACAAGCACCAAATTCATCATCAATTCGTCATTCATTAACTCATCACTCACATCATATTCTTACCAATTATAATACCAAAGCTTCCATCACTTTACTTTAGTCAATCATACACCAATACATACATAAACTCTTTATCGATAACTCATTACTCTAGTCACAATAATCATCAAATCACTACAATATATATATATATATATAGCATCATCAATTCGTCCAACAAGCATCATCAATTCATCATTCATAATTCGTCCAACAAGCATCAAATTCATCATCAATTCGTCATTCATTAACTCATCACTCACATCATATACTTACCAAGTATAATACCAAAGCTTCCATCACTTTACTTTAGTAAATCATACACCAATACATACATAAACTCTTTATCAATAACTCATTACTCTAGTCACAATAATCACCATCAAACCACTATAATTCATATTCATTCACCTTCTCCACTTTACAAGCACCAATAAATCTTTAATTAGCATTCCAAGTTCAGCAACCACAATTTAAACCAAAATTCAACATTTATCATCAAACATTAATCAATTTACATGCTTGTACATTCATCCCTATCTTATAGTCCACTAGCTTAAGTCTTCACAGAACATTATATATTAAATACGTGAAACCTAAACCATACCTTGGCCGATTTTCGCGTGTTGTCCAAGGCGAAACACCAACCAAAATAGCCCCTTCAAGCCCCCAAAATCATCAAAACTTAAGTACCCAACCTCCACAAAGTTCCAATGCTCACAATTCAAGTTCCAACATATACACTTATACACCTAATTTCACATATATCACCAAACATACTCAAAATTCACAATCTAACATACTAGAACTGAAATTGGCTAGGGTTGATGAACCTTACCTGGTATGTGCCTCAATCAAACCAAAGCCCACCATATTTAGGAACCAACAAACACAAGCAGACACACAATACAAACATACAAATAATTCACACATCAAACAAATACAAAGAATTCACAAATAATACAGTACAGCAACACAGGAACACTCAAGCAATTTACACAAATGCATATGATGAATGCCTTTTCTATGCAGGCCATGAGCTCATGCGTTGGTTGTTTACCCGCAACCCAACGTTACCCAGGTCGAACCCCGAATATGATTTCTCACTGAGTCAGTCAGGAACTGGTATCATCATGGGCGAACCCATGTCTGTCAGGATACCGTGGCATCATAGATTTATCCGTGTCAGTCAGGCCGAAAATAATAATGTAATAATTTGCTATAGCTTAGAAAAGTACATCTCAGTGAGAAACAAGCTATCAGTTAGATGGGCATCCCCACGTTAGCAATTGGCACGAGGGCTCAATCAAACAACCAATTCTCACATATAATTATCAGTTTTCAGTCATTTGTTCATCATTCACAGTTTTTCAATTATCGTTTCTCATAGTCATATCTCCGCATCACCAACTTAGCAATCATACCTCTGCATCACCAAATAATCAATCATACCTCCACATCACCTCATAATCATTCACACTACTGCATCACCAAAAAAGTATATTTTCAGCCATTTATCAATCATAATATCAAAATATTTTGTTTATAATTATTCAAACTCCTTCAACATTTAATCAAGGTAAAATCTTCTTTTCATTATTTAAAACAATTTCTTATCCTTCTCAAGAATTCTTTCAAATTACTGTCAAGTACTTAAACATCCATCTCTAGCTATCAAGTATCCAATTCATTAATTTTACATTCAAGACTTAATTTATATATTTCAATTTAGTTAAATCCTTATATTTTTGTAAAAATTCGGACATAATTACCCCTAAAAATGGACTTAAACCACTCTTATGGGTTTCCTCTTTCTCAACAATTCACTAGTCTGGTTCCAACAAATATCAGAACAGCATGATTCTCAATAATCAATCTACCCTAGTTCAGTTTAATAACCAATGTAATATTGTCAACATAACCAGTAAGAATCAGAATTTTCAAGAAATCAGTTTGTCAAGTAAACTTTAACTCGTTCAATAATTTTTAATTTCAATCTCGGTTTATCCAAATTCAATTCAACACTCAACACAACATTATCCAATCAAATTAGCATATCCAGTAAACAAAATGAAGGATAAATCGTGGAACGGTATCATGGGGAGGTTTTTGCAGATTTATCGTGTTTGGGTATTGAGGGATATAGAGATGCACGTAAATTGTGCTAGGCTAGTGAGCTTTAGGTTAAAAATTGAATAAATCTCCCTAACCCAGGATGAATTACGTTTAACTGGGAAGCTCATTAGGGTGGGATATTTATATGTATTCCATGAAGACCATTCATGTGTAAATCATCACTGGCTAGCGTGTATAAAATATAGTCTAATCCTTGCTATCCTGGGACGATTTATATTTAAATAGGTTCAGGACATTCACGTTTTCAAAATCAATTTAGAGAATTTAGGTAAATTGGGTTGCTCTTTATAGTAATTAAATAAAAAAAGCTGCAAACTTATTTTAGTCCTTCTTTATACATCCGATTTATAAGTTTAAAAATAACCGTAAAATCTAAATAAATTATCTAAATTTAGTATTTGTAAAATTTATTTGAAATACCCATTTTTAGTGTCTTAATATGAGTTCGAAAAAAATTTTAGATTTTATAATAACACTGGTGTTTTAATATTTTAAAAATAAAAAAACAAATTTTAATTTGTAGTAAAACAAAACAGTCTGAAAGATGAATGAGTCTTTTTTACTTTTGATACTTTATGATATCAAATATTATTCATCTATTGTTAACAACTAAAATTACTAACTTGATGACACTTAATTACTTCTATTTAAATAGGGTTTCTTTGGATTAAAATTTTCATTTGTTTAGTACATGTATATGTCTTTTCCATAACATGTAATTCTTATGGTATTAAAAGTGCAGGTTTGGTTAATATAATTATTTTTTTATAAATTTTTAAAAGAGTAAAATTAGACCATTAATAAAATATGTATAATATCTTAGCCTTTATTTACTATATACATTTTTAATCAACGGGAGGTAGAAATTTCTTCCATTTTAAATATATTATTAACAATTAACGACTTGATGCATATTTTTACATAAGTAATAATGTTATACAAATCATAATTAGATGAATTAAATAATATTGTTATAAGTTTAGTGTTTGTATTTCTCATGACATATGTATGTGCTTAATGAATTTTATCTACTAATACGTTTGAATATATGTAAACTACATTCTTTGTACATAACGATTTCGAATGTGGTATTAACTTTTGCTAACATAATTTTTTTAAATACTTGAATTAATTAAATATTTTTGTAGTTCGAATAAAACAAATCAAAGTAATCACAATGAATAACAATTTTCTGTTAATTTAATCAACATACAAAATTAAAGTTTAAGGAAAACCCTTCTGTTTTACTTAATTTTGATATTTACTTTTATATGATTATTCTTTTTCAACAAATTTGTTTTACTAAATACAAACCGTACACTTGGTTTCAATAAATTTTCACAATAAAATTATTAAGCAAGGCCATCCTCACATTCTTTTGTTATTGAATTTATCCACCTTTAGACCATCTATGCAATACTAAGAACTAGATCAAAATGCATGAAGATCATAGAAAATAATCCATAACTTGATTTTTTGGATTTTCCTCTTTTATTATCATCGAGGGTGTGTGTCCTTAAATTTTCTGGTTGGTCCATCTAAAGTCTTTGACCTGAGTTAGTCATCTTTACATTAGTGTTGACCAGTTTTTCTTAATTGGTTTTGTGATAATCTTGTGAAGTTGTAATGATGCCTCAGATTCCTTAGGTCCACTTCCATACCGTAAAACACAATTTCATAACATGGTTCGAGTGTGCATGTTATTATAAATTTGAGAGTTGCATGATCATTGATACCCACTGCATGGGGTCATGAATGGTATCATAGGAGGGCCAAAGAATTACAATCCTTTAATGATAGGGATCACCTCACTCATTGTAGGTAACCAATCCTGGATTAGTGGGATCCAGTGCGTATGGAACTCACGAACAAATAAAGGATGTCGAGGAATACTTACTGAGGGGTATCTGCTCGTGTTATAAACGTGCGCAATCATTACAACTCCAATGAACAAGGCCTTTCTTTGCCAGAAAAAGAATAAATATACAAGGCCCAATATGCCAACATCACGAGACAAACCCAACTTTGTGCGGGCCCAATGTATATTAAGTTTGATCTCAATAAAAATAAAAGTATCCACGTACAAGGCCCAATACGCCAACATCACGAGACATAACTCTTTCCACCTGAACATGGGGCTAGGGATTCATTATTCATGAAATGTGTTCCGCTATCATATGCGGTGGCATTGTTGGTGGAAGCGAACCCTAAACAATTAGCGGTACAATCTGTCGCCATAGTTTTAATTTATTAACTTTTGGAATTGCATTTCTATCAATGTATTGTTGTTAATGTTGTGCCACATCATTCGCAGGGAGACTCTATTCCGGTATAGTGGGTTCAACAGTCCCAACGGGGTTTTCATGTCCTTGGTGCCCCATGGACACCACACACTGATGTAAGTGAATCCTTGATTTGACCTTTTCTGTTGCCACTTTGATGGGTGAACATGTTACAAATATAGATGACGTGAAAGTACGGGTGGCTAATCGATTGAATGTTTCAACGTTTAGCTTATCAATACTGTCACTATGATTGGGTCAATGGTTGCTTCAAAACTGATGGCTCCGCGTATATGGTACTTCCCATCTAACTTTTTCTGATGAGGTCCTCAGCGATGCTCATATGGATCGGCTGGAGGTTGCATACACACTACCTTGGATGCCAGAAATGAATGATCTCCACTATGTGAGTTATTTCCCCTTGTATTGCATGCGAACGAGGTCTTATATTGAAAGATGTTGAGTCCAACTCCTGCCTTATAATAATGTCTGCATTGCAAGTCTTTGTGCCCATCTAGGAGCCAGCAGATGTGTGGTATCTGATGATTCTTGATGTTAAGGAAGCAAGGGTCTATGCCTTTGACGTGAACAAAACCCTCAAAAGTATTATTAGAAGAGAGGCCAACATGACTCGCATTGTGAGTATAGTTGTAAGCCTAAATTATGTATATATACAGACACACACATGGATTTGGTTTTAAGATATTCTGGTTCACATTTATATGCGTTCATGTTCAACGGTGCAAACCTTGAAATGAACACCATGCCTAATAACCCACTTTGAAACACGTCACGAATGCAGTGTCGCGCTTTGGGAAAGTTAGTCATGTTGAATTAGAATCTGGTCAACTTTAGGAATGGCACCCCAAATTCGGTAAAATTGGGGCAAGTGCTACAACCCAGCTGGTCTGCCGACGAATGTCGATGGGTATGTTGAATATCCCATTGCACCTCCTCTCACACCCATAGTTTTGTTATTCGATACTTACATGTTGTACTATTGTTTGACATTTTGTTGCTGCAAACTGTTAAATCCAAATCCTTACCAATGAATTATTCTGTTATCTGCTGCTTGATATTCTTGTTACAGCATGGACATTGCGGTTTGGTGCCTTTATTGGCTCCTCTACAAAGGCAGAATTAGTCCGAGGATCTTCAATCCGATGGTATGCTGGTTAAACTTTGTGAATTGTGGCCTTATCTTGTTTGTGCCATGAAAGATTCATTATTGTTGGAAACGTAACCAGGTCTTTGTTTTGGACTCTGTGCAGGCCAATGCCAAAACTGTTAGGATGAAGGCAACTGTCAAGATAATTCAGTCCGTTGGGAACGAGGAAGGAGGATCGGTGGATGTTCGGTCACGACTGAACTAGTTGGATGTCATATCTTTCAACTAATGCTACCATATATCCAATTGTTGTCACTTATGTTATTTTGGGAAAAATTTCAATTAAGTATATACGCCGCTAAGTTTATTTTGGTAGTTTGAGTAAAAGGTGATGACTCCAACTTGTTGCTCCTTGTGCCTCTGGACTAAAGGCCCTTATGAACCATCTTGTTAATTGTGTTTGGCGAGGTTTAGGACAAGCTAGAACCTCATAGCCTTGTTTATGTCAATAGTATCCTAGAAGACACCTCATGTGTCAAGTATAAACTTTATTAAGTTGTACCTAGGAAATCAGCTGCTCCTGCAGCAACTAAACCAAGTCCAGCCATGCCTTGGATGATTGGCCTTATTTTAGTTGTGTGAGGCTAAATCTCCATGTACGGTTTGCATATGTGAAAAATTTATAAAATGTTGCTTCGTATTATGTATTTCGATTGGCACAAGTTAATTAAATTGTTACTGAGAATACAAAGATTTTCAACTTAGTTGGCGATCTAATCCTTTTAAAAGAGCGTAATGACCTCAGAAATTAATGTTTCACTTAAATGTATCGTCTGTAACTTTTTTGCCACTTTTTGAGACCTATGACAATTACATTGTGAATTCAGTTAAGTGCTTTCATTTTTAAAAACTGAAACTTGTTAAGTCAGAACATGAGATATCGACAAGAACTAAATTTTCGATTTTCCTGTCAATTATATTTGCGACTTCATGATTTTGCCAAATAGGGAATTAGGGAATTTTTTGGTGCCTGAAAAAAAATATTCATATACTCAAATTTTAATTACAACGATGGAAAAATCAATAATTTAGAAAACAGAACAAATGATATCCAATGTAAAGCAGTTTAAGGAGAATGAGAGTTAAATTAACAGCAAATATTCAGGTATTTAAATGTCAAAAATAATATTTTACATAATCTATAATTGTATAATTAAAAACATAATTTTATCCCATATCTTCAGCTCATTATTGATGCATTCATAGATGTCCGAATTCCAAAAAAATAAAGCATAGCAGATAAAAATGCGTTTATAGATGTCACTTGACTACAACCAAAAAGAAGAATTTTGTACTGTTTATTATTAATTGTTTTCACCATTTGCATAAGTCAACCACTGCTGAATGTGGTATCTTCCCTGTACTCCTGTTAAATGTCAATGGAGATAAATATCAACAATGTAAAGTTCATGTAACATGAATTGAGAATTTCAGTGTCCCAGTTATTCTATACTAGTCTCTTGCTTATACATGGAGAAATGTTTCTAACATTTTTTTTCTATACCTTCATGTGCTCGCCCGTACTCATACGTTGACCTGACTTTAAATTCACTTTTGGAGTTGCTCTCAGATCCAGTTGGATTGGTTTGAACATCAAAACTTTTGACTGCATTGTAACACACGTTTATTTGGCATCTGAAATTGCACAAACTTGCAGATGGAACACCCTATTCAATGGGTCAAAATCATGGTGGGATCACCATAAATGTTGACAAATTAAGTTTTTGGTATCAAGAACTAAATAAATTTCTTGTTTTTAAGGTATTTTAAAGCATATTTGTCGATACCTATATATAACTATTTGTAGGGAGTTCAATTGTAGAGTATTTATATATCGACTACTATATAAAATGTGGTCACCTCAAATCCATTTTAATAACTTGATTGAGATTAATAAGAAAATTTATGACATAAAATTATTTAACACTACAGGTATCATATCTTTAGAATTAGACGTACATATTCAATTCAGTTTGGCACCATCGACACTTCTTGACCTGTGGCTAATACACACCTCCTAATTCCTTCGCAGCATTTCACCATTACCATGAATCTTTCTTTCTCACCCAAAGTTAGTTTATTCTCTTTCGACGCCTGTTGCTTTCATTGCCAGTATATGACACCTACAACATATAATAATACTGACTTAATAAGACATCGACCGTCTCTTCTAAACGAATTTACATGCTTAAAGAATTTAATGCTTTTGGCATCTCGCTATTGGGTCTCTATTGGGCATACTCTGACTTGGCACAGTGTCTTTCTCCATATTTGAAGTTGCTACTTGTGGCCCATTAGGACATCGAGTCCGTCGGTGACCAAGGCAACCGCACGTGTTGCACTTCCTCAGCTTGACAGCCCTTGATCCAGCTGGCTCATTGCTGTGCCCGGTTCTCTTTGTGCGAACACCAATTGGGTCTCTAACCCCTGCGCTGCATGACTACTCCTTGCACCATCACTTTCTTCCCCATTCATCATTTCTAGCCTCAATGTGTACTCCACCACTTTCTCTGTTATGCCTTAAAGTTCTCTTCACTCTGACAAGCAACTCGAGCGAACCTTTTGCAATATTGCAAGAACGCACCAACACGGTTACGGTAAAGTGCTTCTGTGTCGTCCACTCGGCTAATCGCACACATATCAACCTTGGGTGTCTTTGACTATCGCTGCAGAACCAGGCTTTTCAGGAGAGACCTAATGTCTAATCGGACAAGCACTACAAGTATATGGACGCAAGAAATTCCGAAAGATTCCATCCTTACGCAACTGTAGACAAATATGTCGGACATTCCATGGTGAGTCATGTTCCACCTTTTCTCTGGCCTTCAATATTTCTGAGTCACGTATATGCATGTGCCATCCGATTCTATGCACCCTAACACTATTGCATGTACACACCTCTTCAACATCTCCCGGTATCTCGCAAAAATTTCACGTGTGAAATTTATTGCACCTGATTTCTCCAGCTCTGGAAACTCTGTTTGGATGACAGGGGTCCCATACGATGACCGAAACTCGAGCTTATCTTCGTTGTCTCTGAGGAATTCCATACACCATTGGAAATTTGTTATGAATTCAAGAATCCCGTACCTACTATCCACAAACCGCCCAAGCTTCGCATGCAACGATTCGCATCGGAAAGTCGTCTTAATGCTAGCAAAGAACCTTCCACGTATGTAAGCCGTTGCCCACGACAACTTCTTCGAGTATAAATCCTTCACCCACTCATGATT
Organism: Arachis ipaensis; assembly: GCF_000816755.2. NCBI lineage: Eukaryota > Viridiplantae > Streptophyta > Magnoliopsida > Fabales > Fabaceae > Arachis > Arachis ipaensis. The sequence goes on along the minus strand of NC_029793.2, from coordinate 107,656,456 downwards.
CTTCACGCCACACTCACTCACCATCGCTTTCCACTACAACTCAAACTCCCTCCACCTCTATGTCTGCTAGCATGCAGTGCCTAAACAAGGATGTATACCTCGGCATACATACATTGGAAGTAGCATTCCTCAGTAGGTGCCATGCGCAAAGCCTGTGATGAGCATCGGAAAAGACCTTGTGGATAGCTATTCGCATTGATCTATCTTTGATGCACGAAAAACTTGTCTCTCAACAAATCTCCCTTCGGCAAGTATACTGAATTGTCGTCAAGTAAAACTCACAATAGAGTGAGGTCGAATCCCACAGAGATTAACGGATTAAGCAATCAATGATTAATTGATTATCCTAGTTAGACGGTTCAGATTTGGATGTGATAAGTAACAAGGAAATGTAAATTGACAGAAAAGTAAAGAAAGCAATAAAGTGCAGAAAAGTAAAATAACAAGAAAAGTAAATGTAAGAACTAAAAATAAAATGAACATTGGGATCAAGAGATATTGCAATCCTCTGGATCATGTTCATTCTCATCTCTTCCTCAATCAATGCACTCATTGATCTCCTTGGCAATCTTAAGTGATTGAATTACAATTTCTTGTAATTCAATCTCTCAAATCTTGATCAATAGCCAATTCCTTGGTCAATTGCTCATAGTACGACCTGGTTTAACCCAAACCTACCCATACACTGATATTGGGAGAGTTATGAACTAAACCCTTTACGTACACCATATTAGTCACTGGTATGAAGTAGAGAAGAGTACTCGTTAATTGGTTCT
>NC_029793.2:107629689-107655486 GCF_000816755.2 Arachis ipaensis | reverse complement strand
TGAATAGCTTCTTTTCCAAGATAACTATCCAATTGGATGAAGACCGAAAGCTTTCAAGTAAAATCAAGAGGAAAGATCGAAGAAGAATAATAAAAACTACAATTGATCCATTGAATCACAATAGAGCTCTCTAACCCAATGTAAAGAGTTAGTTGATCATTGCTCTACAAAAATAGAAAAGAAAGAAAGTACAGAAAAGTAAAGATGAAGAGTGAAAACTGAAAATAAAACTTCAAAATTCATAAATGAAAAGTACAAAGAAAGAAAAGGAAAAGTGTGTGAGGGAAGGGAGTCCGAAGACCCCTCTTCCAGAATTTTCAGCCTTCTAGCCTAAGATGAATTCAATGTAAAAACTAAGGCCTTTATATAGGCTCTCCTAAATTACAAAATGAAATTAAAAGCAAATTACAATTAAATGAAAATTCCTATTCTAGATGCTTCTTGTGGCCTTGATTGGTTGACAATTGTGGGCTTGCTTGCTTGAGCTTTGAAGTGGGCTTGAGAGAGAAGTAAGTCAAGTTGAGGTCTAGGTGCTAAAGTTAGTGCCAAAGTTAGCCACACTAATGTTACAAGTGTGGCGTTAGTGCTAAAGTTATTGTGGCTAACGTTGCACTTGCTGCTCAATTGGTGTTTTTGGGGCTTAAAAGATGCCTCTTATTTGTACTCCAATTTCATACCCACTATAGAGTATTATATATCATTGGAAAGCTCTAAATGTCAACTTTCTAACGCAACTAGAATCACCTCAATTGGACCTCTGTAGCTCAAGTTATGCTCCTTTGAAGTGGACATGGTCGCTGGCATATATGCCAACGTTACTGGAAATGTTGATTGCCAATAACGCTAGCGATTTCCCATTTCTGAAGCTCAAACTTAGTGTCCGCCCTATACTATTATATATGGTTGGAAAACCCTGGATGTCTACTTTCCAATTCCTTTAGAAGCGCATCATTTGGAGCTCTACAACTCGAGTTATACTTCTTGGAAGGTGAAGAGGTCAGTTGGCCTAAATACAGGCTGATACCATATTCATCATTGCACTTTCGGGGCAGGTTTTCTCCCTCAAATTTAGTGTCAACTATGTAGTGACATATATGCTTGGAAAGCTCTGGAATCCTACTTTCCAATGCCACTGGAATCACCTCATTTGGAGCTGTGTGGCTCAAGTTATGCGTGTTTGAAGAAGGCATGGTCAGGCTTCCAGGTGGGACTTTTGCCCACGTTAACTACCACGTTAACTAAATTAACGTGGGAGTTAACGTGGCTTATTGGGGGCTTGTGAGTTCACTCCAACGTTAGTGAGAATATTTGGTGTCACTAACGTTGTCGATCACCACATTTCTCCACGTTAGCTTCCACGTTAACTAAGTTAACGTGGGAGCTAACGTGGCTTTGTTGTAACTTGGGCCAACGTTAGTGACAATGTTGAATGTCACTAACGTTGGCTTTTCCTCTTTCTTCTTAAAGTTAGAGGCCACGTTAACTAAGTTAACGTGGCAACTAACGTGCCCACTTATGAGCTTGGTCCAACGTTAGTGATAATGTTAACTTTTATTCATTGATCCTTTTGTTGTCATTTCAGGGCTTATTTTTGTTCTTAAGCTAGGTGCTCTGTAAGGAGGCAACTCTTTAAAATAAGCTTTCAGCCAACACTCCCGAACCAGTTGGTTCAAGGTGCTAGGTGTTGAAGCACCCCCTAAGGGCTTACTTGCTCAAGTCTCTCCCCCATACATACACACCACAGGCACATAATTTATTTATTTTCTTTCCTTGAGACCTTGGTGTCCAGCACCTCTTTGGGTTACTAAATGCTCTGTAGTGAGGGTTACTCTTGATAGTGGACTTTCAGCTGATAATCCCGAGTTAGTTATCCCAAGTTACCAAGTGATAAGGCACCCCTAAGAGCTTATTCATCCAAGTAGATCCCTCACACAGGAGCACCACATACACATGCCTCAAGATTAAAACCATTGGTGCCTAGCCTTATTGCTTACTCTTTTTCTTTTATTTTTTAACCTTTATTGTTCTTTCCCTTTTTCTTATTAGGATCTTCTTATTTAGCTAGTCTCATGGGGTGTGTTCAAAGCATAGTATTCATGATAGATAGTTGTCTTCCCACCTTGTGGTTGAACCAACTTAGCTAACTTATGATCACACCATAAACTCATGAACTTACTCCATAGTATGAACTCTACTCTGGTCTTTTATAAAACACTCATTCTCTTTTCATTTGATTCAAAAGGGACAAGCATACTAGTAAGCAAAGTAAGGATGCAGTAATGACATTCAGACTAGAAAACACAGCCTTAATCAATAAAAAGTTTAAAAGATAGAACTGACATGCTTATTCACAAGGAGAAAGCACACATACATACAAAGAACATAGAAGACAATCATGCAAATTAAAGTGCTGGAAATATGTAAGAGGAGATAGGAACTTTACCACCTTGTATTTTATCTTCATTGTTGTTGCCCTTTTCCTCCTATTCTTCCCCTTCCCACACCAGACATAGAATGATTGCTTATACTCAAGCAACAATTAAAATAGTGGTGACGGGGTTTATGATGGATCATGAATGTCTTAAAATAAAGTGTGAGTATGCATGTGTTTCAGCAAGCAAGATTATGGATCACAACAAAAGCACAAGAAGTAAAACAGAGACAATGTGATTGCATTAATAAGTGGTGTTGGCATGGTACTTTGCATGAAAGTTAAGTGGCAACACCAAACTTAGAGTGCAATCATATGCCAAATTATTGAAAGTAAACTAAGCAAAGCAAGAAAATGTTACCTACGGTTGGGTTGCCTCCCAACAAGCGCTCTTTTAATGTCATTAGCTTGACATGTTGTTCACAACTTTCTTCCTCTTCTTCCAGTTTGTTAAGAGGAATGATCTCAAGAGAAAAGAGGAGCCAGTTAATGCCCCTTGTTTTGAGTGCCTCTCCCCAGCAAGCCTTCTTTTGTTGTTAACTTGAGTAAACTTGCTTGTTGGGGTGGGGGTGGGATGGCTTTTGGTTGACCTTTTCTTCTTCATGAATATTGTCCTTCTTTTCTTGGTCACCATCCTTTTGTTAGTGTTCATGTTGATTGCCTTTACCACCTTGATTTCAGGATTTGGGTATTGTATGATGGGTGGAGCATCCTCTTCATCAAGAACTTCTCGAATTGGTGGTTCAATGAACTCACCCTCTATGCAACTCTCTATTTCATTGGAGTGTGGGCTCCCTTGATTGACTTCCTCATTTGTTCTTGACCTTTGAATGAACTCCTCTGTTTCTGGAGAGAGTGAAGTGGTCTCTCTTTGTGCTCTCAGCTCTTCAATGAATTGTTCTTCAGAATAGAGTTGTGCATTCTGTCTCAATTTTTCTTCATGGTCCCTTCTTGCTATTTTCTCCTCTTCATTTGTCTTTATTATTTCTTCAAGGAGGCGCTCTATCCTAACGAGTCTCTCTTCTTCTCTACTTCTTTTGAGGTCTTCCATGAAGAGTTCCATCCTAGCAAGTCTATCTAAAGGTGGTTGGGTAGGTTGTAATGGTTGGGCGAGGTTGGTTTGTGAATGGAATTGGTTGTTTTGTGGTTGTGTGTTCTGAAAGTGGTATGACTCTTGTGGGTAGTGGATTGATTTTTGTGGATGGTGAAATGAATTGTATGGATTTTGGATAGACTTTTGTGCTGAGGCATACTCAAATGATGAAGGATTTAGGCATGTGAAACTTGGAGGTGAGGTTGTATAATTGAGAGGTGATGGCTCTTGATGAATGGGGTATGAATGAGTGAAATCTCTTTGACTTTGATCTTCCCAGCCACAACTTGAGTAGTGATCAAAGTCATCAAAATATGGACCATTTTGTGACCCTGGAGAGCACCCCATTTCATGTTCTTGATACTCCCACCCACCATGAGCATAGTAAAGTGAATCATTCTGTGGTGGTGGAGAATTTTCCATGAAATTTAATTGACTAAAATATGATGGATGCTCCTTTCTTTCCTGCAGAAAGCTCTGTCTCAAACAATAATCACCAAAAGAAATTGGAATCTCCATTGTCACAGATGAGAAAATTCCCAGTGAGGCAATATCACAAACAGTTGGTTAGCAAAAGAAAATAAAGAAACAAAAGAAAACAAAGACAAAAGAAAAGTGTCTAATCTAGTAAATCAATCAACCGGTAGTTTGTTAATCACGATTAATCCCCGGCAACGGCGCCATAAACTTGATGCACGGAAAACTTGTCTCTCAACAAATCTCCCTTCGGCAAGTATACCGAATTGTCGTCAAGTAAAACTCACAATAGAGTGAGGTCGAATCCCACAGAGATTAACGGATTAAGCAATCAATGATTAATTGATTATCCTAGTTAGACGGTTCAGATTTGGATGTGATAAGTAACAAGGAAATGTAAATTGACAGAAAAGTAAAGAAAGCAATAAAGTGCAGAAAAGTAAAATGACAAGAAAAGTAAATGTAAGAACTAAAAATAAAATGAACATTGCGATCAAGAGATATTGCAATCCTCCGGATCATGTTCATTCTCATCTCTTCCTCAATCAATGCACTCATTGATCTCATTGGCAATCTTAAGTGATTGAATTACAATTTCTTGTAATTCAATCTCTCAAATCTTGATCAATAGCCAATTCCTTGGTCAATTGCTCATGAGAAGAGATGAAGTATGGTCACTGATTATACCAAATACATTTCCCAAATCAAGTATTGAGAGGGTTATAGTCACATACCCATCCAAACCCAATTTGGTCCAGCATGAGAAAACATTTCTAGCTTGATCTCTTCATTCTTCTTTCAAGGTTCAGAAGAGATCCAAGTTTGAATAGCTTCTTTTCCAAGATAACTACCCAATTGGATGAAGACAGAAAGCTTTCAAGTAAAATCAAGAGAAAAGAAAGAAGAAGAAGAATAAGAACTACAATTGATCCATTGAATCACAATAGAGCTCTCTAAACCAATGTAAAGAGTTAGTTGATCATTGCTCTACAAAAATAGAAAAGAAAGAAAGTACAGAAAAGTAAAGATGAAGAGTGAAAACTGAAAATAAAACTTCAAAATTCATAAATGAAAAGTACAAAGAAAGAAAAGGAAAAGTGTGTAAGGGAAGGGAGTCCGAAGACCCCTCTTCCAGAATTTTCAGCCTTCTAGCCTAAGATAAATTCAATGTAAAAACTAAGACCTTTATATAGGCTCTCCTAAATTACAAAATGAAATTAAAAGCAAATTACAATTAAATGAAAATTTCTATTCTAGATGCTTCTTGTGGCCTTGATTGGTTGACAATTGTGGGCTTGCTTGCTTGAGCTTTGAAGTGGGCTTGAGAGAGAAGTAAGTCAAGTTGAGGTCTAAGTGCTAAAGTTAGTGCCAAAGTTAGCCACACTAACGTTACAAGTGTGGCGTTAGTGCTAAAGTTATTGTGGCTAACGTTGCACTTGCTGCCCAGTTGGTGTTTTTAGGGCTTACAAGATGCCTCTTTTTTGTGCTCCAATTTCATGTCCACTATAGAGTATTATATATCGTTAGAAAGCTCTGAATGTCAGCTTTCTAACGCAACTTGAATCACCTCAATTGGACCTCTGTAGCTCAAGTTATGCTCCTTTGAAGTGGACATGGTCGCTGGCATATATGCCAACGTTACTGGAAATGTTGATTGCCAATAACGCTAGCGATTTCCCGTTTCTGAAGCTCAAACTTAGTGTCCACCCCATACTATTATATATGGTTGGAAAGCCCTGGATGTCCACTTTCTAATGCCTTTGAAAGCGCATCATTTGGAGCTCTACAACTCGAGTTATACGTCTTGGAAGGTGAAGAGGTCAGTTGGCCTAAATACAGGCTGATACCATGTTCATCATTGCACTTTCGGGGCAGGTTTTCTCCCTCAAATTTAGTGTCAACCATATAGTGCCATATATGCTTGGAAAGCTCTGGAATCCTACTTTCCAATGCCACTAGAATCACCTCATTTGGAGCTTTGTGGCTCAAGTTATGCATGTTTGAAGAAGGCATGGTCAGGCTGCTAGGTGGGACTTTTGCCCACGTTAACTACCACGTTAACTAAGTTAACGTGGGAGTTAACGTGGCTTATTGGGGGCTTGTGAGTTCACTCCAACGTTAGTGAGAATGTTTGGTGTCACTAACGTTGTCGATCACCACCTTTCTCCACGTTAGCTTCCACGTTAACTAAGTTAACGTGGAAATGTAAGTGAATATCCACCCAAAACTAGCTTATTTCCTAAGAAAATACATGAAACTACCTTAAAAACAGTAAAGAAAAGGTCAGTGAAACTGGCCAAGATGCCATGGCATAAATCTTTCCATCAGTAATTATGGCCTTTGGAGCTCTGCCATCCATACATTCAAAAAATTTTCTTAGAACCCATACGTACGAAGATTGTGTCTTACTTGAAACCATTGCGGTTGCAAAAACACATTGTGAATGTTAACCCTAGAGAAAACAACGACCGGAAGATTGTATTTGTTTTGTCCATGCGTAGCATCAAAGGCAAGAACATCACCGAATAATTTGAAATCCTCTTGACTACAACCGTCACTCAAGAACATGTCACACATGTGTTAACCAACCCCCACCTCGTACCTCCAATATATTTTCTCATCTCTCCTAGAAGCCACCTCCAAGAACCTTAGCGCTGCATTCACATCACCATTGTGCAAGGACCGCTGTCGCCTAACCTCGTTGTACATGTCTCACTTGGTGAATGATATGCAGTTGAAAGCCCCGACTTGTGCTGCAATTGACTCATATATTTTCGGGATGAAAATCCCCACTTGCCTTAGGCTATCCATGTGCGCTATGTCAACATCCGAAATCCTCCTATAAGAGAGCAAGTTCTCCACAAACTTTTGAGGCAAAAGATCATGGTTATGGTCATCCACAAAACGTGCCACAAACTAGTTTCCCCTGCCAACCCTTAGCTTTATCCGCATCTCGGCAGAACACCCACAACGGGTCACAACCTTGTGCTCTCTTTTGTGATCCTGATTTTCTAGTCATTTCTTGTCCCGAAAACATTCTCTATTACACAAATACGTAATTCGCCCAAATTCTCCTCTCTTGTTTTTTTATCTTCTTACCTTGTCATACGGCAAAACCCTTTGCCCGACTGTACTCTTCATATATATGAGCAGCTTCCTTAGTATTTTTGAACTCCATTCGCAAAAAATCATCAGCTATTATTGTCACAATATGCAGTCATTCCATTTTTGGCACTTTGTTGTCCTCTGCCTACCTCAACCTCATCATCTTCCATTCCCATGTCTTGTACTATTTCCTGAAAACATAATTAATTCAGCTACTCAGTCCACATTGCCAAACTTAATGAATGAAATTATTTGCAAAATCACATTGCATTGCAACATTGTAAAATCGATCTTTTAACTGAACCTTACTACCACATACCTCTTTGAAGGTAACGTCCCCTACCCTTTCACTCACTCCATCCAATACTGCCTCATCTGCAAATGCACCATCTAGCCGGGATCTAGGATCCTCTTCCATTCCGATTCACCATGTCTCTCCTTCACACCACCTAAGCTCAAAATCAATCTGACCAGCTTTTGAAATTATTATTTTCAGAGATATCTCAGCAATTCCAATTTCAACAAGTAATTATTTCATACAACCTGACTTAAACAAGCACAATTCACAATATTAAACCTCCAACACTATCATTAAACCAGTAATTTCAATTTCACGCTCATTCACATGATCTCAACATACACTTAACATGCAAGAAATAACCATATTGTTGTCTCAAGAGTAATCTCCCACTTAAACCCTTCCCAAAACGACCCCGTTGCAAGGACACTCCCAACATTATTGCACTTTGCCTATTCAAACCACTACCCGAATTCAAACATAGAATGAACAAAATGTCGATCTTATGTATTAGTGCTTTCTACCCCCTAACTACGCAATTACCTACACTATTTTACCAAGAGTCGATCGCACTCATACTTACCATCGCATTAGGAGCATTACCCACCTCTCCTACAATCCCATACTCAATAAACCACGTCAATGCCTCACAATACACTATTCCCCATTGCAAGCAAACTATTAAACTTGTATATACCTCATCATAAACGTCATCTACATCTAATGTGTCTTTATTACTAACTTTAGTTACAATGGTTTTTAGTCTAACTTTACCCCCCTTTTGTCTCGATACATCGAAGTGAATTTCCCTTCTTAAAATGGTCGTTGACCTTGTCCAAAATCCCCTAAAGCTACCCGCAACACCGTCCTTTTGCAATGCAACCAACCATCCCGCCTTTAGCGTCTTGCATTTCTGACACCACCGGAAGATCCAAAATTACTAACTAGCGCCTTCATTCACAACACCAGCTTGGCTTCTACTCTCTCCCCAGTCCAATCCAGCTGAGTTGTTACCCACACGCTCTCTCCCCAAATAGCTGACCCAACTCGTAGTTTCCTTAGTAAAAATCTAGGATGTAATTATAATTTTATTCTTTGCAAAATGACAAAAAATACACCTCTACCTGGTAACACTAGGAACAACGCTGTTCCATAAAAGACAATAGTACACCTGATAACTTTCTGTAATTATATTAGCATAATTGTAGATTTTTAAGTTTGGCCCTTTTTTCTGGATAAAAGGATGGGTTTATTATGAGCCGGGACATGTTGATGGCTCATTAGAGGGGAAAAAAAGATTGTATGCTTATTTTATGGTTCTTTTCCATTTTGATATTCATATTTACCCTTCTATTATTGTGTGAACAATTAATTACTCCAAATTCTTTCTTTTGCCATAATAATGCTTATTTGAACTCAAGATTATCATATAAACTTAAACTAATTTCACACAGATATTCTAAATGTTAGTTAATGTCCACACTTTACAAATCAATTTCAAATTTTTTATGCATGAAAATAAAGGAAAGCAATTAGACATTTCTAAAGTATATACCATAACTGCATGTTACCAAATTATCGCAAAGCTACTATAACCAAGCCTACTTGTTTTCTTGTGTTAAAACAATTTATGAAAGAAAAGCCCAACACATATAGGACCATTGCCTCCCACCTTAATTAACTCACCTAAACCTTAATTTGATTTGAAAATGTTGTTAAATTCATCACGCGATGAGAATAGTGATCTGCATTGTTGCATCTGAAGATTCCCTGCAAAATGTCACTTCTAGTTCTCTCACATACATACTTGGCATAATATGAGAGCAGACACCGTATTTCTACACATATGGAAAGACAGTAGTTTCTACACTGAAGAATCTACCTTTCCTATAATAAGCTTTTAGATCATTTTCAGTAGAGAACTCGTCTCAGTCTTTATCTCATTTGTTATTAAAAATAACTTAACATCAGCCTTTGCATAATAAATAGTAAATAGAACTCAAAACATTTCTTTCTTTTATATTAGAAAGAACTAACTTTAGTCACTATTGTGATCCCATTTAATTAATTAATTAAAGTGATTAAAATTAATGTAGTTACTATTTTTTTACAATAATATTATTAACATTTATAAATTTAAAAACAATTTATTATTAAAAAATATTAATATTAAAAAAAATTAATAACTTCATAAATGATAGTAACACACAATATATCATTTGACATTAAACCAATATAAAGAAAAACATAGTGGACCTTTATAGTTGACACAAGTATTGTGAAATTGGCATATGTGTTCAATTAAGTATTCTTTCAACTGTTGATGTTGATGCCTATTACGAAGTTGAGCATTTCTCTAGAGAAATTAATGGTATGGTACAAAATCTTTCTCTTTTAACTGTAGTTGTGATAAGCCATTTTTGATATTGTCATGCTCTAAGCCTTGAGCAAAATTTTCTGCATAAGTATCTCTTTCATCCTCAACAATCATATTATGCAATATAATACAAGCTTTCATTATTTTTTCAAGCATTCAATTGTGGTGCTTTCGCCTATGCGCACATAATCATCAACAGCATCAGCTGCTACACCATATGCTAATATCCGTATCGCAGCAGTGCATTTTTGGAGTGGTGACAAGCCTCTTCTCCCAGTTGCATCGACCTTCTGTTGAAAATACGAATAGACATTTGAGAGAGCGTCTACTATCCAAAGGAACACATGTCTTCTCATTCAAAATCTCTGTTGGAAAATGTCAGCATTATACACCGGCTCATCTACAAAATAATCTTGGAAAAGACGATCATGTCCTGCATCTCAATCTCTGTTGATCCATCTACGAGGAGTTGTGATAGAGCTTCTATAGATATCTTCTTCTTCTGAATCATTGAATAAACAGTCATCGATCCAATTATCCATGAGTGTGTTATCTCGCCGTCTTCTTTTACCATACAAAGCCTCATTGGACATATCATCAAATTTTAAAGTCATATCTTGAAATATAATTTTTAGTATTATTTTGAGGAGGGGAACTAGATTTGAAGTAAAGCTTGTGACTTGATGTGTGAGCATCTTCCCTGTCTTTTCCTAGTGAATTTGCAGTTGAATAGCTAAGTTTAATCAAGATTTAATATATTTTAGCCACTATGAATGCTACTTTGAGTTATGTGCAATTCTGTTTATTTCAAGTAGCATTTTGGACGAATTTGACAGGATTAGCATGAAGAAACGAAGCCACAGCAGAATAAGAGCTTGAAGCCAAACTTGAGAAACCTCAAGTTTGGCGCCAAGGATGAAGAATGGAGAGAGTGCATGCTGGCTGGTTGAAGCCAAACTTGAGAATACTCAAGTTTGGCGCCAACCAAGAAAGAGTGAAGAATGCAATGCGGACATACTCAAGCCAAACTTGAAGATGTTCAAGTTTGGCGCCAGTGAGGAATCTCCAAAGGGAAGCTTGTGGGCTCATTCACGCCAAACTTGAGGAACAATAATGAATAATCTAAGGAAGGCATGCTGATCACTCCACGCCAAACTTGAAGGAGTTCAAGTTTGGCGCTACCAAGGATACTCTAAAGGGAAGCTCTCGGTTCGTTTTAAGCCAAACTTAGATTCTTCCAAGTTTGGCGCCACACATAGCAAAAGTGGTGGTACCCATCCCTCTTTCAAGGCTGCACGAGATACTATTATATTTATCTTGATTTAAATTTTATTTATTTTAAATTAGAAAAAGATATTATTTAGCTTTAGGAAATATAATTTACATTAATTAGGATTAGATATAAAAGGGAAAAGAATCAGCCCTCCGGACTCATCTCTTCTCTCATACCGCATTCTGCAATTTATAATTTTTCAGAATCCTTGTTTTCTCTCTGAACCATGAGCAACTAAACCTCCACTGTTAAGGTTAGGAGCTCTGTTTATTCTATGGATTAATACCAATACTTTTCTATTTTAATTCATGTATTGATTTGTAACACCCTACCACACAGAGTCTTATGCTTAAGTCATAAAGCTGAGGTGGCAAGGTATTACGACCTCTAAAAGTAATATATAATAATAATAATAATAATAATAATAATAATAATGAAAAAGAGATAATATACTAGGAGCCTTGAAAGGTCAGAAAAACAAAATCGCAAAATCAAAAAGCGCAAACCTCAGAAAACATGGTTACTTGCGTGAGAAGAAAAAAAAAGCTCAACAACAAATATATACAGATGACACGAATAGAGGGTCAATAATACAAGATAACAAGCTCCTAACTTAGCCTGCGAAGCCAAGGCTGGCCGGAGAACATATACGTACATATATATACATAATAATAACCCAAAAGAACATGTTCAAAATCCTAGTTCTCCATAAAACTTCTAAGAGGTACATAACAAAGTGTTCTTACATACAAGTGGAGAAACTATACATATATATACATCAAAGAAAAAAAGGAGATCCCAAAGTAAACCACTTTGCCACAGAAGCATCAGACGCCTACCGAGGTGCTGCTCGACCTGCATCTGAAAACAACAACACAGTATGGGATGAAAACCAGGGATTCTTAGCATGGTAAAGGTTCCACGCATATATTATATAAGGTCCTGGAAATGCCAGAGGCAATACTAGAACGCCGTCTCTCAAATTATGAAGCTTAAATTACTAAACAGAAATCATAAAAAGGCTGGTCTTCTAGGGAATTCTAAACTTAGCTTAAACTTTAACCTTAACTCTAAACCTATCCACGTTTCCTCCATACCTCCATCTCCGATGATTCGCATAGACAAAACAAACAGACAAGGCAAGCACACGTAGAAAACAAGTAGTTCAAGTAACAATTACAACAATTAGCAGAATATAATTAATTAGGCATTCCCAATTAAGGCATAGCAAACAAAGCACACATGCATATGATGAATGTCCATCCTACTGGCCGTGAGCTCACATGTCAGTTACTTTGCCAGAACCTGATACATCTGGTAGCTAACCCAGACATTGGTCTCTAGGTTGCGTATCTCTAGGAGGATCATAAGTGTCTTTCCACATTCTCCTGGAGGTTTTACGAAGAAGAGTGCCTTTCCACATCGAAAGAGTATGCCTTTCCACATTGCAACCAGAGAAGAATGTGGGGGAAACAATACGAAGGAGAGTACATTTCTACCTTTCCCACATCTACATCACGACAAGAGAGGGAACTTCCGTCCTCAACTTGCCATCCAAACGCATTTTCAAATTAATACGCAAGCGGGATCACACCCAGACCTTGCCATCTCGACCATTTCGGTCACATACACATCTCGACCATTCTGGCCACATACAGTTATCCCAGATCTCATCATTTATCATCATCATTTCCTTACATCCATTCTTTATAGCCATAATTTAGCTTGATCTCATACATACAACTCATATTATTGCAATTTGTACCTAGTTTATCATTTAAGATTATTGCTTCACTCTCAAGTTATCAACTTTTTCTAGCTTCAGCTCATTACTAGATTTACTACTATACCTTATGTCTAAAAGGATGAAAATGGAGGTTCAGAAGTCAAAAATCTAGTTTAAAACACAAAAATCCAGTTTTGCAAGAAGCAAAGGCCACGGGTGCGCGTGGTAGTATGAAAAGGTAGCACACATGCGCATTCCCCTTACCATACGCACGCAAAGGTGAGAACAGCATATCACACGTACGCGTGGGTCATGCGTACGCGTGGTCATGCATGTTGGCTCATTACACGGACGCATGGCTACTCGCGCATGCGCAGTTTAAAATTCCATGCCAAGCGTACGCGTGGATATACGTTTTTTCAAAAAAATAATAGATTATTGAAGAACTGAAGATTGACGGTTTAGAATTCAGAATAAATTCCCGTTGCAAGTATAGTTTCTAAACCAAGTAACCATCCTTTCTTACAAATGTTTTGGTTGTCACAAGTAACAAACCCCTAAATAAATTGATAACCGAAGTATTTAAACCTCGGGTCGTCTTTTCAAGGAACTGCAGGGAAGTATGTTCTTATTATTGGTTATGAAGATTGTAAATTGGGGTTTTGAAAGTAAGGAGCAAGTAATTTAAATTACAATTAAAATAAGTAAATGACTGTAAAATAAACTTTTGGTAAGGTATGAGAAATTGGAAGTCCTGTCCTAATTATCCTTATCAATGGTGATGAGAATTGAGTCTTAATCCCACTTAGTTAGCCTTTACTAAAGCAAGGGAAGGTCAAGTGGATTGATTAGTCTGATCTTCAGGTTCTAGTCAATTCCTAAGAAAGGACTGGAATTATTGAAGTTCAATTCAATTAGCAAAAATAACAATTATCGATCACGTTGAGTTTGATAACTCCTGAGTTTACTGATTTCTTAACCAAGACCAAAAGGGGAAAAATAAATCTACTCGAATAAAAATATCTTCAACTTGGAAGTAACAGTAACATAAATAAAAGAGAGCAATCATAAACTGAAATACCTCAAATAACATTAATTAAAAGAATAATCTGTAACATAGAAAAGTTCATAAATTAAATTGAGAAAATAATTAATTAAAAAGAATGTTGAACCTGATAGAAAGGGGGAATCATGAAAGCGAGAAAAATCCTAGATCCTAATCCTAAGAGAGAGAGGAGAGAACCTCTCTCTAAAAACTACATCTAAATCATGAAAAGTGAAAAATTGGAAACTCTCCTCTGAATGGATGCATTCTCCCACTTCATAACCTCTGATATGTGCCTTCTAGACTTAGATTTGGGCCAAAAAGGGCTTCAGAAATCGCTGGGAGCGTTTTCTGTAATTTTTGGTGCGTGGCCTCTGTCACGCGTCCGTGTGGGTCACGCGGTCGCGTCATCTGGAGTTTTTCTTATCACGCGTTCGCTTCGGTCATGCATCCGCGTCATCTGCGTTTTGCTCGTGGCGCGCGATCGCGTCAGTCACGCGTTCGCGTCGCTGCCAGTTTCTTCAAAAACTCCATTTTGTGCTTTCCTTCCATTTTTGTATGTTTCCTTTCCATCCTTTAAGTCATTCCTGCCTTAGAAGATCTGAAACTACTCAACACATAAATCACGGCATCGAATGGTAATAAAGGGTAATTAAAATAATTATTCTTAAAGCATAGGAAACATATTTTTCACATATATCACATAATAAGGAAGGAAAAATAAAACCATGCAATTAACATGAATAAGTGGGTGAAGGATTGAATGAGTCACTTAAATTGAGCATAAAATATATCATAAAATATGGGTTTATCAATTACCCAGAAAGCAGCAAAACCAGATAATGGTCACCTGCATAACATATATTTCACACCAACTTCCGTCATCCAAAATTTTTTCCACAAAACTCCATTTTTGACAAAATTTATACCGTTCAAAAGCTTGTAAAACCATCTTTAAGTTGAAACAAATTCCATTTCCAACCAAAATTTGAGGCTCGAGTTATAGACGGCCAAAGTTCGTTAAAATCAAGTTTTTATTCGAAACCTCAAACCTCCATTTTCTTTTTAAAACTCATTTCAAATCAACTCATCATACCTATAATCATCAATACCACAACAATCCTCACAATTCTACTATTTCTCCATTCCACAACATCATACTCCAACCTCTCAATTCATCAATAGGATATCATTTTGCCCTATTCAACATTTATATATATACATACATATAGCATCATCAATTCATCATTCATAATTCATCTAACAAGCACCAAATTCATCTCTTGCATACAGCCAGCCATGGAAAGGAGTAAGACTGATTGGATGAAGATAGCAGGAAAGCAGAGGTTCAGAGGAACGAAAAGCATCTCCATTCTCTTATCTGAAATTCTCACCAATGAATTACATAAGTATCTCTATCCCTATTCTATTATTAAATTTCGAAAACTCTATTATCACTTTATATCTGCCTGACTGAGATTTACAAGGTGACCATAGCTTGCTTCATACCAACAATCTCCGTGGGATTCGACCCTTACTCACGTAAGGTATTACTTGGACGACCCAGTGCACTTGCTGGTTAGTTGTATCGAAGTTGTGACAATTATGAATTAAGATCAAAGCACCAAGCTTTGGAGCCATTACCAGGGATTGTTCGAGCCTGGACATCACAATTTCGTGCACCAAGTTTTTGGCGCCGTTGCCGGGGATTGTTTGAGTTTGGACAACTGACGGTTCATCTTGTTGCTCAGATTAGGTAATTTTATTTTTATTTTCTTTTCAAAAATTTTTCAAAAATATTTTCAAAAAAAATTTTTTGTTTTCGAAAAAAATTAAAAATGTTTTCAAAAATTTATTCAAAATTTTTAAGAATGAATTCTAGTGTTTCATGAAGCATGTGCAGCCTGGCTGGCTGTAAAGCCATGTCTAAATTCATTTGGACTGAGGCTTACAATTTGTTATCAAAGAGCAATATACTCTCGTGTTAAAGACTAAAGCTTGGCTGGCCATTGGCCATGTCTAGTGTTTTGGACTGGAGCTTTCATTGAAAGCTTGGCTGGCTAGTGAGCCATGTCTAATTCCTGGACTGAAGCTTTAGACTAACATGGCAAGATTCCTGGAATTCATACTAAAAATTTTGGAATCCTTATTTTTCTTTTAATTTTCGAAAAATATAAAATAAAAATCCAAAAAAATTAGAAAATCATAAAAATCAAAAATATTTTCTGTTTCTTGTTTGAGTCTTGAGTCACATTATAAGTTTGGTGTCACTTGCATATGCATCTTGCATTTTTCGAAAATATCATGCATTCATAGTGTTCTTCATGATCTTCAAGTTGTTCTTGGTAAGTCCTCTTGTTTGATCTTGATGATTTTTTGTTTTGTGTTGTATGTGGTTTTTCATATGCATTCTTGAATTCTTAGTGCGTGAGCATTAAAGAATTCTAAGTTTGGTGTCTTGCATATTTTCTTTGCATTAAAAATTTTTCAAAAATGTGTTCTTGATGTTCATCATGATCTTCATAGTGTTCTTGGTGTTCATCTTGACATTCATAGCATCCTTGCATGCATTCATTGTTTTGATCTAAAAATTTCATGCATTGCATAATTTTCATGTTTTTCATAAAAAAATTCAAAAATATAAAAAAAATATCTTTCCCTTTTTCTCTCATCAAATTCGAAAATTGAGTTGACTTTTTCAAAAATTTTTAAAAATCAAATAAGTTGTTTCTTATTTGTTTTTCATGTTTTCTTAGGTTCATGATCATGTGGAGTCACAAAATAAACAAAAAAATTGAAAACGGAATCAAAAACAGCAGAAGAAAAATCACACCCTGGAGGAAGCATCTGCCTGGCGTTCAACGCCAGAATAGAGCATGGTTCTGGCGCTGAACGCCCAAATGGGCAGCATCCTGGCGCTGAACGCCCAGAACAAGCATGGTTCTGGCGTTCAACACCAGAAATGGCAACAAATGGGCGCTGAACGCCTAAAATGGCCACCAACCTGGTGCTGAACGCCCAGAGTTGTGTGCAAGGGCATTTTACATGCCTAATTTGGTGCAGGGATGTAAATGCCTTGACACCTCAGGATCTGTGGACCCCACAGGATCACCTCAGGATCTGTGAACCCCACAGGATCTCCACCTTACCTCCTCATAATCCTAGTTTTTTTTTCCACATCTTCTTCTTCATCTATTCCTTCTTCTTTTGCTCGAGGGCGAGCAACATTCTAAGTTTGGTGTGGTAAAACAATTATGTAAAGGATCTATAGCTCAGTGGTAGAACATTTGACTGCAAATCAAAAGGACTGCTGATGCTGTTAGATTCTGACCTCCCTGCACTCAATGTGGATTTTCTGGAGCTACAGAACTCGAAATGGCGCGCTTCCAATTGCGTTGGAAAGTAGACATCCAGGGCTTTCCATCAATATATAATAGTCCATACTTTGGCCAAGAATTGACGACGTAAACTGGCGTTCAACGCCAGCCTTCTGCCCAAATCTGGCGTCCAGCGCCAGAAAAGGATCCAAAACCAGAGTTGAACGCCCAAACTAGCACAGAAACTGGCGTTCAACTCCACAAATGGCCTCTGCACGTGCAACACTCAGGCTCAGCCCAAACATACACCAAGTGGGCCCAGAAAGTGGATTTAGGCATCAATTACTTACTCATGTAAACCCTAGTGACTAGTTTATTATAAATAGGACCTCTTACTATTGTATTAGGTATCTTTGGACGCCTGGTTCTTAGATCAGAGGGGCTGGCCTCTCGGCCATTCCTGGACCTTCACTTATGTATTTTTAACGGTAGAGTCTCTACACTCCATAGATTAAGGTGTGGAGCTCTGCTGTTCCTCAAAGATTAATGCAAAGTACTTCTGTTTTCTATTTAATTCTTCTTATTTCGCTTCTAAGATATCCATTCGCACCCAAGAACGTGATGAAGGTGATGATTATGTGTGACGCTCATCACCATATTCATCCCTATCTTATAGTCCACTAGCTTAAGTCTTCACAGAACATTATATATTAAATATGTGAAACCTAAATCATACCTTGGCCGATTTTTGCGTGTTGTCCAAGGTGAAACACCAACCAAAATAGCCCCTTTAAGACCCCAAAATCATCAAAACTTAAGTATTCAACCTCCACAAGGCTCCAATGCTCACAATTCAAGCTCCAACATATACACTTATACACCTAATTTCACATATATCACCAAACATACTCAAAATTCACAATCTAACATACTAGAACCGAAATTGGATAGGGTTGATGAACCTTACCTGGTATGTGCCTCAATCAAACCAAAGCCCACCAATTCCTCAAGTCAATTTGATCCTATAACATCAATTTAACTAAAATATTATCACACCAAAAACCCCAACATTTCAGATTTGAAGAAGAGAGAATAGGAGCTGAGATTATGATTTTCTCATCTTGAAAGATACCGGTCTTTGTAGAGCTCATCACTGCGGACGCGTGGCCACAAACGTTGCGGCGATCGGAGCTCCGGATCAAAAGTTATTGAAATTTAATCAAAGCCAAGGGTTTTTGTTGAGACAAAGGGCTCTCCCCCCTTTGCTGAAATGCTTCAGCGTGAATGAAGTTGAAGGGAGGAAGAGCTGTTTTCCTTTAAGGCTTAATGGGCTGAATTGAGCCTTGGGCCCATTTTTGGCCTGGTTCAACCGTTTCGGCACGTTCGACACAATCTTGGCCAAATTCTTTGAAGTTGGTGTCAAAATTCTCGTTTTGAAGAGTTCTATCCTATTTTAATATTAGATTTACATTTTTAATTTTCTTTATTAAAATTTAATTTATTAACTAATTATTCACTAATTTTTCAGGGTTTACATCCTACCCACCTAATTAAGAATTTTGTCCTCAAAATTCAGATTCAGTTACCTGAAAAGAGGTGTGGGTAGTCATCTCATTACGGATTCAATACTCCTTGGTTTTAATCACTTGATCTCAATTGCTTACCGCTCCTAACCTCATCGAGATAATTTCTAAGAAAGTACAACTTCCCCTTTTCTAACTATCTATGTCTTCACTTCCAATTAAATTTTTTAGTTGGGATCGCGTAGATAGACTCTTAATCTGAATTTCACTAACCTTTTCTCTATTGTTTCGGTTTACAATTTAGAACCTAGGTTGTCAAATCTTTCGGGGTTGGGTTGATACCGGCATGACTAATGTACCACGACACCTTAATATATAACCTTGTCATTTTTCCTCCGATGGGTGAAAGGTTGATGAATTTTTGTCATTCAATTCACAATTACCTAATGGTGTTAAATCCTTCGATAACTGCTAGAAGTTTTTCTACCGGGGCGTCGTCATGGCATCATAAGGTATCCACCCACGTCCTAAGTCCTTGGTTATTGTATCATTAGGTCCAGATGTGATGAATCTTAACACAAAGGTTGCTTTCTCCTCTCAAAGTTTGAAAACTTATTATATCAGGCATCTAAGTAATCAGTGCGTATTGACGTGTCGATTGAACCGCATACAACACGGTAGACAAAATTAAAGCTTCAGATCTCTTCTTGCTGTGGTATACTACTCATTCCATCTTCCGTATTTTAAAAGTTTTACTTCTATTGAGTTATCGCCTTGATGGCTATATTTAGGAACTATACAAGCTGAATGACAACATTCACAAAGAGAAAAATCAAAGTGCATTGTGGGAAGGAATTCAACTTGATCTTGTGATAAAGAGAAAACAAAAAATATCGAGTCAAGCAAATTTCAACTGACTTCTGAAGAGTGCAAATTCTAGAGGTGAGCAACTCCACTCACGGCGAATTTCTCAAGTTCAGGATTTACACAAGTACGCCTAGACAAAGCTCATGCAAGTATGAAATAGTACGGGGAAAGTAATCGATCCATTGCAAATGTCGAAGAGCTTATCGAGTAATCACGAACTGTTTATAATTATTTCGTTGGACCAAATGACGAGAGCTGAAAGAGTTGGGAATTTGTGGGGGATTGCGAGTAGGCTTACGATGAGATTGATTCTAGTTTGTTTGATGACATAGTAAGGGTTGGAGCACAAACCCCATCATGCATACGCGCCCTTGACGCGTGCGTGTCGTTTTCACTTATTGGCCATCCACGCGTGAGCGTGCCTGACGCGCATGCGTCATGTGCAATTTTCGGCCTCCAACCAGAACAAACAGAGAGTTGTGCGTACACGCGGCGGCCTTCGCGCGATTAGCACAACCATGAGCACGCGTGAGCGTGCTAGAGGCTTACGCGTCACTCTCAATTTTATGCGACCCACGCGTATGCGTTGCATGCGACGCACAATTAAACCAGTCCACCGCCAGATTTCAATTATCCCTTCCTCCAATTCTAATTCTTTTTCCTTCCTCTTTTCTTTCTTTCTTCTTTCTTCTTCCCTCTTCTTACTTTTTTCCTTTCTACTACTTTCTTCCTCCCTTTTTTATCTTCTACCTCAGGTTCTTCTCTTCTCCTCCTCTACTATGTCATTCTTCATTTAATTATTGCAATTAATTATTTTTCTTTCTTCTAAATTTCATCTTAGCTTCCTTATTTTTGTTTTTTTTTCATTCCTCTTTCATGCATTTTTATGTTGGTGTTGGAGCTTTATTTGGGTATTATTTTATTATATTTTGAGCTTGTGGATATTATGAGGAGTAATTTGACAATTGACATGGATCTCATATACACTTGAATTACTTATTTTCATTCCTATTTTCACTTGAACACCAAGTGTTTGTGAAAAAGCCAACATGGCATTTTGAATTCTTTTCTACTCTTTTCTTACTACTTTAATGCCTCTTTCTCACAACACTTGCATTCCACATGTATTGGGATTATCATTCACAATTGTCATCATAAAAGTATTCACCTTTTTTTTCTTCCATGTGATACTTCTAGTTCAATTTGATGCTTGAGTTATGCTTCTCATGCCTCTTAATTGCATGCCATAAACCTTCTTTCATCTTGTTGTTATGAATTGCCTTTATGATCCTAACTGATGTCTTACCTACATGTTGTAGCTACCATGTATTTAAGTAATTATCTTTTCTTTGGCATTCATTATCACTTGGAATTTCTTCCTTCCGGTTTTTGCTACTCTATATTTAACATTCTTCATTTTTCTTTCTTCCTTAGGATGGGTACCAAGAAAGGAAAAGAGAAGGCTATTGACAAGACACCGGCAAGGAAAGGCACTAAAAGAACTATGGCTAAGGCACAACCCACTACAAGTGTTAAGCCACCCACGAAGAGGGTGAAGCGGATAATCAAAGTTGATGAGGCGGAAAAGGAATTCCCTGCTAGGGACTCTGCACGGTTCACTAACCGTTACTGTGAGCAGATGTTCCCCATTCTGGCTGAGAGAAACTACAACAATGAGCAACTACTCATTGTTCCAACACACTTTGCTGACTTTGTGGAGCCCCGCATTGAGAGGAGACAGTGGAAATTCTTGTGAAGACAGCCACGGGAGGTCAATTTATCATGGGTAGTAGAATTCTACTCCAATTTTCACTCGCCTACCCTGCAGTCTGTTTATGTTTGTCAGAAGCAAGTACCCATCTCCGAAGGGGCCATCCAGAGAGTATTAGATCTTCCACCTAGCCCAGAGGGATGGGACGCCTATCAAGAGGCCTCTTTCAAGCGCCAGACATACCAGTTTGACTAGAATAGCGTCCTTGGTGTCATAGCACAACCTGGCAGCAAGTGGATCTATGGACAGCATCGGACTCGACCTAAGAGCATTTCAGCTCCTGCACTCACTTTGGAGGCTCGCGTGTGGGCACATATTATGTCCCACTATGCTTTTTGAGCACTCACGAGTCCACCTTCACTGCAGACATGGCTGTCCTCATCTGGTGCATCCTTACAGAGCAGCCCCTCAACTTACCCAGACACATCCGGCAGGCCATGGGACACGTACAGATTGCGGGTAACCTACCTTCCCCGCCTTAGTTTCGGATCTTGTCTCTGTCGCAGGAGTCTCCTATAGGGCTAGGGATACCAAGGAACTGATCCCAAGAGCTGATCAGTATGTCCCGAACGGGAAGTACATCAGACCACCAGTCCCCTCTGCGAGCCGGCCTGCAGGCCCATCTTTGGATACTCCTCCTTCTTCTACCCCACCATCATCCACACCACAAGCACCATCCACCCATCAGATGTTCCTTCAGATTCTTGAGAGGTTCGATCAGCAAGACTGGCAGATGGAGTAATTGAAGCGCCGCAACAAGTGCCGATACAACTATCTGAAGGAGCTCATTGTTGGTACTCACCCACCTCCAGAACCAAAGGACACCCCGGATTCCCCTTCATCCAGTTGCACAGGGAGCCATGGCGAACCAAACAGCGGAGGCGATGCTTCCAACCCTACCTTGCTCCTTATTGATGGCACGGAGGACCGTGCCAAGCCTTAAGTGTGGGGAGGTCAGTCTTTGACTTCCGGAGGTAATCTCTCTTTCATAACACCAACATTTTAGTTTTTCTTTTGTTAGATAGGATAAATTGCATGATAATAATTAATTGTATGTATGTTTTGCTTGGTTAAAGTAATGAGTTTCTTTTCAAGACCCTATTTTATAGTATTTTACTAATTTAAATTGAAATTTGTGTTAAACTTGTTTGAAGATTGTATTTGGAATATGGGTTATAGCTAAGAACACACAACCTATAAGATTTTGAGCTTAATTATATGGTTACATTATTTAACCATAAATTTTTATTCTTGTGTGTTTTCTTATCTATGATTGCAATCTTTGATTTATTCCATTATATATGTCAAGTGTTTAGTGTATTTGCATGCATACATATGATTGAGGCCATCTTTTATTATTAGCTCACTTATCCCAAATAGCCTACCACTTTAATTACCTTTGTTCGCCATTTTGAGCCTTTTAATCCCCATTTTTTCTGTATTTTACCACATCACTAGCCTTAAGCAGAAAAATAATTAATTACCCCAATTGAATCTTTAGTTAGCCTAAGATAGAAATTGTGTGTCAATTAAGTGTGGGAAATTGTGGGAACTTGGGTTGATGAAAAAGTGTTGAGTTCTATTGACAAGATATTGGAATTTTGGGTGCATACTTATGTGAAATCAGAAAAATCATAGGCATTGATATGTGATGTTTGTTTTCATGTTCAAAAAAAATAAAATACAATAAAATAAATAAAATAAAAAAATAAATAAATAAACAAATAAATAGGGGATAAAATTATCCTAATGCTAAGTTTAATAAAAGATCAATGCATATGTGGTGAAATTAAAGAAAATTTGATACATGAGGTGAAATACACAAAAAGTGAGATTATGGGGTAGCTAGGCATGATTTTAGAGTTATATAGAGTGTGTATATGTTAGGTGATAGCTTAGGTTAGTCAAAGATTCATATTATAGCTCACTTAGCCATACATATATCCTCATCCTCACCTTGGCTCCATTACAACCTTGAAAAGACCTCATGATGTTTGCATTTTTACACTAAATATTTTTTGATTGGTTAGATGAAGAACAAAGTTTTAGAAAGCATGACTAGAGAAGAGTAGAGAGGATTAACCCTAGACACTTGAGCGGTTAGAGTGCATATACACTACCAGTGAGGGTTTAATGCTTGATTCTGTGTTCCCTGCTTTCATGAGCTATCTTCTTACAAGTTTACTTGTCTTTTATTGTATGATTTAGATTAGTGGAATCTGATTTATGTTTATCTTGGAGAACTTGTTTACTTTTAACTAAGTAGATAGAAACATCGTAGCATATAGTTGCATTCATATACATAGGTTGCATTACATGAGTCTTACTTTTCCCCATTCATTCTTCTGATCTCCTTGAGCTTAGCATGAGGACATGCTAATGTTTAAGTGTGGGGAGATTGATAAACCACTATTTTATGGTTTATCTTGTGCTCAATTGAGTGGTTTTTATCAAGTCTTTGCACATTTATTCATACAGTTTGCATAATTTTACAATTCTTTCCCAATTTCGTTCTATGGTTGAAAACTTGCTTCCTAAGCCTTTAAATTGTGTATTTTAACACCCCTTTATACCATTTGATGCCGTGATCTGTGTGTTAAGTGTTTTCAGGCTATATAAGGCAGGAATGACTTAGAGGATGGAGAGGAAGCTTGCATAAATGGAAGGAGCACAAGATTTAAAGGAGATAACTAGCGAGGAGCGATGTGTGTGCGTACCTGACACGTGCGTGTGATTTGGAGATTTACACAGCGACGCGTGCGCGTACATGATGCATAGCGTGACACGTGAAGAAGACCATCGACGCGTATGCGTGACGTGCGCCACGTGCAAAAAATGCAGAAGATGCTAGGGACGATTTTGGGCTGAGTTTGGATCCAGTTTTCGGCCCAGAAACACAGACTAGAGCCAGGGACAAGCAGAGACTCGACATACATTCATTTTTACACAGTTTTAGTTTTTAGTTTTGAATCTTGGAGAGAATTCTACTCCTTTCTCTAGGGTCTTCACATTCATAGTTTTAGAGTTTTATGCTTTTGATTTGGATATTGAGAAGAGTCACTACCTCCGTTGAAGTTTTCACTATTCTAGTTTGTTCCCTTATTCCTTTACTTTTTAATCGCCCATTAACCCTGTACAGATATGGATGTTTATGTTTTTGGAACTATTAATGCAGATAACTATTTTTACCTTTAATTAATTTTCAGTTATTATTTTATTTAATTTATCGTGTCTTCCTTTTATTCCCTTTATATGCCTGTGAACGTTGTATTCATGTCAATGGAGTAGACTCCCAACTTGACTTGGGAGTTGATTAAAAGGAGACCCTTGAGTTGGAATACTCAAGTATTAATTTTAATTGGAAATTATTGGCCAATTCTCTAGTCACTAATGCTAGTCCTTCCATAGGAGAGGATTAGGACTTGTGAATAAGAGTTAGCTCAATTACTTGACTTTTCTTTATTCGGTAAGGGTTAACTAAGTAAAAACAACAACCTCTTATTATTACACTTAGGAAAATTCAACAAGAATAGAACTTCCAATTAATCTTCTCCCGGTCAAGGCTTTTATTTTGATTATATAAATTCTCTCATTAATTTTCATTGCTTTAATTTACAATTATTTACTTTTCTATTCTTCAACTCTCAAAATTTCTCGGAAAACTCCTGATCAATAAAATAGCACTCTTTTGTCAACTCATTGGGAGACGACATGGGAATTCTACCCCCAGTATTTTATTCTTAAATTATGACAACCCTTACTAAATTGATAAGTGGAATTTTTGTCGGTTAAAGCGTCATAGGACCATCATCGCCATTGTTGTCATTATTTCCATTGTTCATTTGGTTTCCCAAAGCTTCGGCTGTTGCTTGCATCGCCGCGACCATATTCCCTAGCGTAGCCATGAAGTCTACAGGGTTAGGGTTATTCTCTATCACTTCAGGCATAACATTTCCTATTCTGCCTCTACCTCGCCCGCGTCCGCGTCTGCGAGTCGACATCTGGTCCCTATACACACCAAACAAGTGATATCAAGTTGATCAGTCTCAATATCGCAAGTCTAGTGCTTTAAGTCCCAAATGCACGCTCATGAATGTTTATGCCACATATATCAGTTAGATATCCTAATAGTACATAGACACATACACAGAGAATGCACAGAAGCATAATCAGTCTGTCCTCAGGCTCTATAGGAACGAACTGCTCTGATACCATAATGTAACACCCTACCACACAGGGTCTTATGCTTAAGTCATAAAGCTGAGGTGACAGGGTATTACGACCTCTAAAAGTAAAATATATAATAATAATAATAATAATAATAATAATAATAATAATAATCACATACACACAGAAGCATAATCAGTCTGTCCTCAGGCTCTATAGGAACGAACTGCTCTGATACCATAATGTAACACCCTACCACACAGGGTCTTATGCTTAAGTCATAAAGCTGAGGTGACAGGGTATTACGACCTCTACGACCTCTAAAAG
>NC_029793.2:107606796-107628516 GCF_000816755.2 Arachis ipaensis | reverse complement strand
CGTGCCGTGACAGGGTGCGTGAGCATATTATTCACTGAGAGGAGGGGATGTAGCCACTGACAACGGTGATGCCCTTGCATAAAGCCAGCCATGGAAAGGAGTAAGACTGATTGGATGAAGATAGCAGGAAAGCAGAGGTTCAGAGGAACGAAAAGCATCTCCATTCTCTTATCTGAAATTCTCACCAATGAATTACATAAGTATCTCTATCCCTATTCTATTATTAAATTTCAAAAACTCTATTATCACTTTATATCTGCCTGACTGAGATTTACAAGGTGACCATAGCTTGCTTCATACCAACAATCTCCGTGGGATTCGACCCTTACTCACGTAAGGTATTACTTGGACGACCTAGTGCACTTGCTGGTTAGTTGTATCGAAGTTGTGACAATTATGAATTAAGATCAAAGCACCAAGCTTTGGAGCCATTACCAGGGATTGTTCGAGCCTGGACATCACAATTTTGTGCACCAATATTCATCCCTATCTTATAGTCCACTAGCTTAAGTCTTCACAGAACATTATATATTAAATATGTGAAACCTAAATCATACCTTGGCCGATTTTTGCGTGTTGTCCAAGGTGAAACACCAACCAAAATAGCCCCTTTAAGACCCCAAAATCATCAAAACTTAAGTATTCAACCTCCACAAGGCTCCAATGCTCACAATTCAAGCTCCAACATATACACTTATACACCTAATTTCACATATATCACCAAACATACTCAAAATTCACAATCTAACATACTAGAACCGAAATTGGATAGGGTTGATGAACCTTACCTGGTATGTGCCTCAATCAAACCAAAGCCCACCAATTCCTCAAGTCAATTTGATCCTATAACATCAATTTAACTAAAATATTATCACACCAAAAACCCCAACATTTCAGATTTGAAGAAGAGAGAATAGGAGCTGAGATTATGATTTTCTCATCTTGAAAGATACCGGTCTTTGTAGAGCTCATCACTGCGGACGCGTGGCCACAAACGTTGCGGCGATCGGAGCTCCGGATCAAAAGTTATTGAAATTTAATCAAAGCCAAGGGTTTTTGTTGAGACAAAGGGCTCTCCCCCCTTTGCTGAAATGCTTCAGCGTGAATGAAGTTGAAGGGAGGAAGAGCTGTTTTCCTTTAAGGCTTAATGGGCTGAATTGAGCCTTGGGCCCATTTTTGGCCTGGTTCAACCGTTTCGGCACGTTCGACACAATCTTGGCCAAATTCTTTGAAGTTGGTGTCAAAATTCTCGTTTTGAAGAGTTCTATCCTATTTTAATATTAGATTTACATTTTTAATTTTCTTTATTAAAATTTAATTTATTAACTAATTATTCACTAATTTTTCAGGGTTTACATCCTACCCACCTAATTAAGAATTTTGTCCTCAAAATTCAGATTCAGTTACCTGAAAAGAGGTGTGGGTAGTCATCTCATTACGGATTCAATACTCCTTGGTTTTAATCACTTGATCTCAATTGCTTACCGCTCCTAACCTCATCGAGATAATTTCTAAGAAAGTACAACTTCCCCTTTTCTAACTATCTATGTCTTCACTTCCAATTAAATTTTTTAGTTGGGATCGCGTAGATAGACTCTTAATCTGAATTTCACTAACCTTTTCTCTATTGTTTCGGTTTACAATTTAGAACCTAGGTTGTCAAATCTTTCGGGGTTGGGTTGATACCGGCATGACTAATGTACCACGACACCTTAATATATAACCTTGTCATTTTTCCTCCGATGGGTGAAAGGTTGATGAATTTTTGTCATTCAATTCACAATTACCTAATGGTGTTAAATCCTTCGATAACTGCTAGAAGTTTTTCTACCGGGGCGTCGTCATGGCATCATAAGGTATCCACCCACGTCCTAAGTCCTTGGTTATTGTATCATTAGGTCCAGATGTGATGAATCTTAACACAAAGGTTGCTTTCTCCTCTCAAAGTTTGAAAACTTATTATATCAGGCATCTAAGTAATCAGTGCGTATTGACGTGTCGATTGAACCGCATACAACACGGTAGACAAAATTAAAGCTTCAGATCTCTTCTTGCTGTGGTATACTACTCATTCCATCTTCCGTATTTTAAAATTTTTGTTCCTATTGAGTTATCACCTCGATGGTTATATTTAGGAACTATACAAGCTGAATGACAACATTCACAAAGAGAAAAATCAAAGTGCATTGTGGGAAGGAATTCAACTTGATCTTGTGATAAAGAGAAAACAAAAAATATCGAGTCAAGCAAATTTCAACTGACTTCTGAAGAGTGCAAATTCTAGAGGTGAGCAACTCCACTCACGGCGAATTTCTCAAGTTCAGGATTTACACAAGTACGCCTAGACAAAGCTCATGCAAGTATGAAATAGTACGGGGAAAGTAATCGATCCATTGCAAATGTCGAAGAGCTTATCGAGTAATCACGAACTGTTTATAATTATTTCGTTGGACCAAATGACGAGAGCTGAAAGAGTTGGGAATTTGTGGGGGATTGCGAGTAGGCTTACGATGAGATTGATTCTAGTTTGTTTGATGACATAGTAAGGGTTGGAGCACAAACCCCATCATGCATACGCGCCCTTGACGCGTGCGTGTCGTTTTCACTTATTGGCCATCCACGCGTGAGCGTGCCTGACGCGCATGCGTCATGTGCAATTTTCGGCCTCCAACCAGAACAAACAGAGAGTTGTGCGTACACGCGGCGGCCTTCGCGCGATTAGCACAACCATGAGCACGCGTGAGCGTGCTAGAGGCTTACGCGTCACTCTCAATTTTATGCGACCCACGCGTATGCGTTGCATGCGACGCACAATTAAACCAGTCCACCGCCAGATTTCAATTATCCCTTCCTCCAATTCTAATTCTTTTTCCTTCCTCTTTTCTTTCTTTCTTCTTTCTTCTTCCCTCTTCTTACTTTTTTCCTTTCTACTACTTTCTTCCTCCCTTTTTTATCTTCTACCTCAGGTTCTTCTCTTCTCCTCCTCTACTATGTCATTCTTCATTTAATTATTGCAATTAATTATTTTTCTTTCTTCTAAATTTCATCTTAGCTTCCTTATTTTTGTTTTTTTTTCATTCCTCTTTCATGCATTTTTATGTTGGTGTTGGAGCTTTATTTGGGTATTATTTTATTATATTTTGAGCTTGTGGATATTATGAGGAGTAATTTGACAATTGACATGGATCTCATATACACTTGAATTACTTATTTTCATTCCTATTTTCACTTGAACACCAAGTGTTTGTGAAAAAGCCAACATGGCATTTTGAATTCTTTTCTACTCTTTTCTTACTACTTTAATGCCTCTTTCTCACAACACTTGCATTCCACATGTATTGGGATTATCATTCACAATTGTCATCATAAAAGTATTCACCTTTTTTTTCTTCCATGTGATACTTCTAGTTCAATTTGATGCTTGAGTTATGCTTCTCATGCCTCTTAATTGCATGCCATAAACCTTCTTTCATCTTGTTGTTATGAATTGCCTTTATGATCCTAACTGATGTCTTACCTACATGTTGTAGCTACCATGTATTTAAGTAATTATCTTTTCTTTGGCATTCATTATCACTTGGAATTTCTTCCTTCCGGTTTTTGCTACTCTATATTTAACATTCTTCATTTTTCTTTCTTCCTTAGGATGGGTACCAAGAAAGGAAAAGAGAAGGCTATTGACAAGACACCGGCAAGGAAAGGCACTAAAAGAACTATGGCTAAGGCACAACCCACTACAAGTGTTAAGCCACCCACGAAGAGGGTGAAGCGGATAATCAAAGTTGATGAGGCGGAAAAGGAATTCCCTGCTAGGGACTCTGCACGGTTCACTAACCGTTACTGTGAGCAGATGTTCCCCATTCTGGCTGAGAGAAACTACAACAATGAGCAACTACTCATTGTTCCAACACACTTTGCTGACTTTGTGGAGCCCCGCATTGAGAGGAGACAGTGGAAATTCTTGTGAAGACAGCCACGGGAGGTCAATTTATCATGGGTAGTAGAATTCTACTCCAATTTTCACTCGCCTACCCTGCAGTCTGTTTATGTTTGTCAGAAGCAAGTACCCATCTCCGAAGGGGCCATCCAGAGAGTATTAGATCTTCCACCTAGCCCAGAGGGATGGGACGCCTATCAAGAGGCCTTTTTCAAGCGCCAGACATACCAGTTTGACTAGAATAGCGTCCTTGGTGTCATAGCACAACCTGGCAGCAAGTGGATCTATGGACAGCATCGGACTCGACCTAAGAGCATTTCAGCTCCTGCACTCACTTTGGAGGCTCGCGTGTGGGCACATATTATGTCCCACTATGCTTTTTGAGCACTCACGAGTCCACCTTCACTGCAGACATGGCTGTCCTCATCTGGTGCATCCTTACAGAGCAGCCCCTCAACTTACCCAGACACATCCGGCAGGCCATGGGACACGTACAGATTGCGGGTAACCTACCTTCCCCGCCTTAGTTTCGGATCTTGTCTCTGTCGCAGGAGTCTCCTATAGGGCTAGGGATACCAAGGAACTGATCCCAAGAGCTGATCAGTATGTCCCGAACGGGAAGTACATCAGACCACCAGTCCCCTCTGCGAGCCGGCCTGCAGGCCCATCTTTGGATACTCCTCCTTCTTCTACCCCACCATCATCCACACCACAAGCACCATCCACCCATCAGATGTTCCTTCAGATTCTTGAGAGGTTCGATCAGCAAGACTGGCAGATGGAGTAATTGAAGCGCCGCAACAAGTGCCGATACAACTATCTGAAGGAGCTCATTGTTGGTACTCACCCACCTCCAGAACCAAAGGACACCCCGGATTCCCCTTCATCCAGTTGCACAGGGAGCCATGGCGAACCAAACAGCGGAGGCGATGCTTCCAACCCTACCTTGCTCCTTATTGATGGCACGGAGGACCGTGCCAAGCCTTAAGTGTGGGGAGGTCAGTCTTTGACTTCCGGAGGTAATCTCTCTTTCATAACACCAACATTTTAGTTTTTCTTTTGTTAGATAGGATAAATTGCATGATAATAATTAATTGTATGTATGTTTTGCTTGGTTAAAGTAATGAGTTTCTTTTCAAGACCCTATTTTATAGTATTTTACTAATTTAAATTGAAATTTGTGTTAAACTTGTTTGAAGATTGTATTTGGAATATGGGTTATAGCTAAGAACACACAACCTATAAGATTTTGAGCTTAATTATATGGTTACATTATTTAACCATAAATTTTTATTCTTGTGTGTTTTCTTATCTATGATTGCAATCTTTGATTTATTCCATTATATATGTCAAGTGTTTAGTGTATTTGCATGCATACATATGATTGAGGCCATCTTTTATTATTAGCTCACTTATCCCAAATAGCCTACCACTTTAATTACCTTTGTTCGCCATTTTGAGCCTTTTAATCCCCATTTTTTCTGTATTTTACCACATCACTAGCCTTAAGCAGAAAAATAATTAATTACCCCAATTGAATCTTTAGTTAGCCTAAGATAGAAATTGTGTGTCAATTAAGTGTGGGAAATTGTGGGAACTTGGGTTGATGAAAAAGTGTTGAGTTCTATTGACAAGATATTGGAATTTTGGGTGCATACTTATGTGAAATCAGAAAAATCATAGGCATTGATATGTGATGTTTGTTTTCATGTTCAAAAAAAATAAAATACAATAAAATAAATAAAATAAAAAAATAAATAAATAAACAAATAAATAGGGGATAAAATTATCCTAATGCTAAGTTTAATAAAAGATCAATGCATATGTGGTGAAATTAAAGAAAATTTGATACATGAGGTGAAATACACAAAAAGTGAGATTATGGGGTAGCTAGGCATGATTTTAGAGTTATATAGAGTGTGTATATGTTAGGTGATAGCTTAGGTTAGTCAAAGATTCATATTATAGCTCACTTAGCCATACATATATCCTCATCCTCACCTTGGCTCCATTACAACCTTGAAAAGACCTCATGATGTTTGCATTTTTACACTAAATATTTTTTGATTGGTTAGATGAAGAACAAAGTTTTAGAAAGCATGACTAGAGAAGAGTAGAGAGGATTAACCCTAGACACTTGAGCGGTTAGAGTGCATATACACTACCAGTGAGGGTTTAATGCTTGATTCTGTGTTCCCTGCTTTCATGAGCTATCTTCTTACAAGTTTACTTGTCTTTTATTGTATGATTTAGATTAGTGGAATCTGATTTATGTTTATCTTGGAGAACTTGTTTACTTTTAACTAAGTAGATAGAAACATCGTAGCATATAGTTGCATTCATATACATAGGTTGCATTACATGAGTCTTACTTTTCCCCATTCATTCTTCTGATCTCCTTGAGCTTAGCATGAGGACATGCTAATGTTTAAGTGTGGGGAGATTGATAAACCACTATTTTATGGTTTATCTTGTGCTCAATTGAGTGGTTTTTATCAAGTCTTTGCACATTTATTCATACAGTTTGCATAATTTTACAATTCTTTCCCAATTTCGTTCTATGGTTGAAAACTTGCTTCCTAAGCCTTTAAATTGTGTATTTTAACACCCCTTTATACCATTTGATGCCGTGATCTGTGTGTTAAGTGTTTTCAGGCTATATAAGGCAGGAATGACTTAGAGGATGGAGAGGAAGCTTGCATAAATGGAAGGAGCACAAGATTTAAAGGAGATAACTAGCGAGGAGCGATGTGTGTGCGTACCTGACACGTGCGTGTGATTTGGAGATTTACACAGCGACGCGTGCGCGTACATGATGCATAGCGTGACACGTGAAGAAGACCATCGACGCGTATGCGTGACGTGCGCCACGTGCAAAAAATGCAGAAGATGCTAGGGACGATTTTGGGCTGAGTTTGGATCCAGTTTTCGGCCCAGAAACACAGACTAGAGCCAGGGACAAGCAGAGACTCGACATACATTCATTTTTACACAGTTTTAGTTTTTAGTTTTGAATCTTGGAGAGAATTCTACTCCTTTCTCTAGGGTCTTCACATTCATAGTTTTAGAGTTTTATGCTTTTGATTTGGATATTGAGAAGAGTCACTACCTCCGTTGAAGTTTTCACTATTCTAGTTTGTTCCCTTATTCCTTTACTTTTTAATCGCCCATTAACCCTGTACAGATATGGATGTTTATGTTTTTGGAACTATTAATGCAGATAACTATTTTTACCTTTAATTAATTTTCAGTTATTATTTTATTTAATTTATCGTGTCTTCCTTTTATTCCCTTTATATGCCTGTGAACGTTGTATTCATGTCAATGGAGTAGACTCCCAACTTGACTTGGGAGTTGATTAAAAGGAGACCCTTGAGTTGGAATACTCAAGTATTAATTTTAATTGGAAATTATTGGCCAATTCTCTAGTCACTAATGCTAGTCCTTCCATAGGAGAGGATTAGGACTTGTGAATAAGAGTTAGCTCAATTACTTGACTTTTCTTTATTCGGTAAGGGTTAACTAAGTAAAAACAACAACCTCTTATTATTACACTTAGGAAAATTCAACAAGAATAGAACTTCCAATTAATCTTCTCCCGGTCAAGGCTTTTATTTTGATTATATAAATTCTCTCATTAATTTTCATTGCTTTAATTTACAATTATTTACTTTTCTATTCTTCAACTCTCAAAATTTCTCGGAAAACTCCTGATCAATAAAATAGCACTCTTTTGTCAACTCATTGGGAGACGACATGGGAATTCTACCCCCAGTATTTTATTCTTAAATTATGACAACCCTTACTAAATTGATAAGTGGAATTTTTGTCGGTTAAAGCGTCATAGGACCATCATCGCCATTGTTGTCATTATTTCCATTGTTCATTTGGTTTCCCAAAGCTTCGGCTGTTGCTTGCATCGCCGCGACCATATTCCCTAGCGTAGCCATGAAGTCTACAGGGTTAGGGTTATTCTCTATCACTTCAGGCATAACATTTCCTATTCTGCCTCTACCTCGCCCGCGTCCGCGTCTGCGAGTCGACATCTGGTCCCTATACACACCAAACAAGTGATATCAAGTTGATCAGTCTCAATATCGCAAGTCTAGTGCTTTAAGTCCCAAATGCACGCTCATGAATGTTTATGCCACATATATCAGTTAGATATCCTAATAGTACATAGACACATACACAGAGAATGCACAGAAGCATAATCAGTCTGTCCTCAGGCTCTATAGGAACGAACTGCTCTGATACCATAATGTAACACCCTACCACACAGGGTCTTATGCTTAAGTCATAAAGCTGAGGTGACAGGGTATTACGACCTCTAAAAGTAAAATATATAATAATAATAATAATAATAATAATAATAATAATAATAATAATAATAATAATGAAAAAGAGATAATATACTAGGAGCCTTGAAAGGTCGAAAAAACAAAATCGCAAAATCAAAAAGCGCAACCCTCAGAAAACATGGTTACTTGCGTGAGAAGAAAACTAAAGCTCAACAACAAATATATACAGATGACACGAGTAGAGGGTCAATAATACAAGATAACAAGCTCCTAACTCAGCCTGCGAAGCCAAGGCTAGCCGGAGAACATATATGTACATATATATACATAATAATAACCCAAAAGAACATGTTCAAAACCCTAGTTCTCCATAAAACTTCTAAGAGGTACATAACAAAGTGTTCTTACATACAAGTGGAGAAACTATACATATATATACATCAAAGAACAAAAGGAGATCCCAAAGTAAACCACTTCACCGCAGAAGCATCAGACGCCTACCGAGGTGCCGCTCGACCTGCATCTAAAAATAACAACACAGTATGGGATGAGAACTGGGGGTTCTCGACATGGTAAAGGTGCCACGCATATATTATATAAGGTCCTGGAAATGCCAGAGGCAATTCTAGAACACCGACTCTCAAATTATGAAGCTTAAATTACTAAATAGAAATCATAAAAAGGGTGGTCTTCTAGGAAATTCTAAACCTAACTTAAACTTTAACCTTAACTCTAAACCTGCCCATCTTTCCTCCGTACCTCCATCTCCGATGATTCGTATAGACAAAACAAACAGACAATGTAAGCACAGGTAGAAAACAAGTAGTTCAAGTAACAATTACAACAATTAGCAGAATATAATCAATTAGGCATTCCCAATTAAGGCATAGCAAACAAAGCACACATATGCATATGATGAATGTCTATCCTACTGGCCGTGAACTCACGTGTCGGTTACTTTGCCAAAACCCGACACATCTGGTAGCTAACCCAGACATTGGTCTCTAGGTTACGCATCTCCAGGAGGATCATAAACGAAGGAGAATGCCTTTCCACCTTCTCCTAGAGGTTTCACGAAGGAGAGTACCTTTCCACATCGAAGGAGTGTGCCTCTTCACCTTGCAACCAGAGAAGAATGTGGAGGAAACAATATGAAGGAGAGTATCTTTCCACCTTCCCCACATCTACATCACAACAAGAGAGGGAACTTCCATCCTCAACTTGCCATCCTAACATAATTTTAAATTAATACGCAAGTGGGATCACACCCAGACCTTGCCATCTCGACCATTTCGGCCACATACACATCTCGACCATTCCGGCCACATACAATCATACCAAATCTCATCATTTATCATGATCATTTCCTTACATCCATTCTTTATAGCCATAGTTTAACCTGATCTCATACATACAACTCATATTATTGCAATTTGTACCTAGTTCATCATTTAAGATTATTACTTCACTCTCAAGTTATCACCTTTTCCTAGCTTCAGTTTATTACTAGACTTACTACTATACCTTATGTGTAAAAGGATAAAAATAGAGGTTTAGAAGCCAAAAATCTGGTTTAAAACACAAAAATCCAGTTTTACAAGAAGTAGAGGCCACGCGTGCGCGTGGGCCACGCGTACACGTAGTAGTATGAAAAGGTAGCACGCGCGCACATTCCCCTTACCATGCGTATGCGTGGTCATGCATGTTGGCTCATTACGCGCACGCCTAGATACTCGCGCATGCGCAGTTTAAAATTCCATGCCACGCATACGCGTGGATGTACGTTTTTCCAAAAAAATAACAGATTACCCAGAAAGCTGCAAAACCAGATTATGGTCACCTGCATAACATATATTTCATACCAACTTCCGTCGTCCATAACTTTTTCTAGAAAACTCTATTTTTCACAAAATTTATACCATTCAAAAGCTTGTAAAACCATCTTTAAGTTGAAATAAATTCCATTTCCAACCAAAATTTGAGGCTCGAGTTATAGACGGCCGAAGTTCGTTAAAATCAAGTTTTTATTCGAAACCTCAAACCTCAATTTTCTTTTTAAAACTCATTTTAACTCAACTCATCATACCTATAATCATCAATACCACAACAATCCTCACAATTCTACTATTTTTTCATTCTACAACATCATACTCCAACCTCTCAATTCATCAATAGGATATCATTTTGCCCTATTCAACATTTATATATATACATACATATAGCATCATCAATTCATCATTCATAATTCATCTAACAAGCACCAAATTCATCATCAATTCGTCATTCATTAACTCATCACTCACATCATATTCTTACCAATTATAATACCAAAGCTTCCATCACTTTACTTTAGTAAATCATACACCAATACATACATAAACTCTTTATCAATAGCTTATTACTCTAGTTACAATAATCACCATTAAACCAATACAATTCATATTCATTCACCTTCTCCACTTTACAAGCACCAATAAATCTTTAATTAGCATTCCAAGTTCAGCAACCACAATTTAAACCAAAATTCAACATTTATCATCAAACACTAATCAATTTACATGCTTGTACATTCATCCCTATCTTATAGTCCACTAGCTTAAGTCTTCACAGAACATTATATATTAAATACGTGAAACCTAAATCATACCTTGGCCAATTTTTGCGTGTTGTCTAAGGCAAAACACCAACCAATATAGCCCCTTCAAGCCCTCAAAATCATCAAATCGCAAGTACCCAACCTCCACAAGGTTCCAATGCTCACAATTCAAACTCTAACATATACACTTATACACCTAATATCACATATATCACCATACATACTCAAAATTCACAATCTAACATACTAAAACCGAAATTGGCTAGGATTGATGAACCTTACCTTGTATGTGCCTCAATCAAACCAAAGCCCACCAATTCCTCAAGTCAATTTGATCCTATAACATCAATTTAACCAAAATCTTACCATACCAAAAACCCCAATATTTCAGATTTGAAGAAGATAGAATAGGAGCTGAGATTATGATTTCATCACCTTGAAAGGTATCTAGATTTGTAGAACTCGTCACTGCGGACGCATGGCCGCAAATAGTGCGGCGATCTGAGCTCCGGATCAAAAGTTATTGGAATTTAATCAAACCAAGGGTTTTTGGTGAAACAAAGAGCTCTTCCTGCTTTGCTAAAATGCTTCAGCGTAAATGAAGATGAAGGGAGGAAGCGCTGTCTTCCTTTAAGGCTTAATGGGCTAAATTGGGCCTTGGGCCCATTTTGGGCCCGGTTCAACTGGTTCGGCCCGTTCGACCCAATCTTGGGCCAAATTCTTTGAAATTGGTGTCAAAATTCTCGTTTTGAAGAGTTTTATCCTATTTTAATATTAGATTTATATTTTTAATTTTTCTTATTAAAATTTAATTTATTAACTAATTATTCACTAATTTTCCGGGGTTTACAGATTTCAAATTCAAGAATTGTATTTGTTCTTCATCTTATGAATCTGGGTGGAACGAAAGTTTGACCCTTGTTCTAATTGAGTTCTTGTAAAACTTGGAAAAGCTCTTTGCTTGAACAACAGCTTGAAAATAATTTCTCCTAAATCTCTAATTATCTGGACTTAACGGGATTCGTGACATATAATCCTCTTATATTAGGGTAATTAGGATTTCTGTGGCACATAAACTAGTTTTAAACTTAACTCTCTAATTGGAATCAAATGACCAAGGAATTGGCGGTTGATGAAGGATAGAGGAAACTAAAAAGGTCTAAGGAATTAGGGTTTAGTCACATATAGTTTGCTATGAATTGAATCTTGCATGATTAAAGTAGTTGGTAAGAAAAGTTAATCCGGAAAATAAATATCTCTAAAACTTTAACTGTTTTACTCATATATTTCACATTAAATTACTGCTTGCTTTATTAATATCTGAATTTACTGTTTAATGCTATTGAACTCTCAAACATTATTTTCTATTTGTCTAACTAAGTAAATCACTCAACCATTGTTGCTTAATTCATCAATTCTCGTAGGATCGACCCTCACTCACCTGAGGTATTACTTGGTACGACCCGGTGCACTTGCCGGTTAGTTTGTGGACTTTAAATTCTGCACCATGACTCATTGATAATTGATATTTATAAGTGTGTCCGCAACAACTAGCTACTTTTTAATGGCTAGTTTAGCAACGACTACTTAACGGCTAGTTTTCTCTTGTCTAAGTTTAAAATGGCTAGTTTTGCAACGATTACTTTCATAAACAATAATAGTACAATAATATTGACTAATTTTAAAAGTTAAATCACAAATGAATAAAACAGACTACATCACATACGGTAATACACAATAAAAATAAAATATACTATTTAACTCTACAAATACAAGGAACCATTAAGTAAACCACTTACTGATTATTTTCTCACATTCAATCTCATGAAAAGCTCGTCGTTTTTCACTCATTATAGACGTGTCAGCATTAAGTATTTGCACATCTAATTCTCTTTTTCTTTCCTTAGCCATCCTTTCTATTTCCCTTTACTTTGCATTTATCTCAATTTCTTTATTATACCTATAAGTTTGTAATTCTTGTTCTTTCATTGTCGCTTGAATTTATAACTCATTTTCTTTGATTGTCATAATCTTTTTTCTTTATTCCCTCTCCTCTTCTTTTTCCTTTTCCCTATCCATTAGTTATTTTGTTTCCTAGCATTCTTGATATCTTTCTTGAGAGATAATTTTTTAACAAACGATTCAGATATTTGTGCTTTTTGCTTATCCTTTCTCTTGCTCTTCTTTAATCTTTGTGGTCGAGTGGGAGAGCCCATACTAGTTTTCTCAGCCAACGGTGCTTCTAAATTTGATGATGATGAGTATGCTCTAGTTATACTGACCTTGGTTCTCTTTTAGCCTCCACTTTCTGTTGGTAGTTGGCTTCTCCATTTTTGTTTCAATTGAAACATATTCCAATGCCTCTTAAAAGTGAATTTTTTACCATAATTTGTGGAATAGAGCTTATAGGCCAACTCCTTTATATCATCAGCTTTCAAACCACTCCTTATGTTTCGACTAACTTTATCGTAGTAACCAGCAAATTGTGCAACTGTCTTTGTTGATCTTATACCATTGTTTCTTATTTTCTTACATGTAACTGCCCCCTTTTCATGTCAGTATTAAATTCTACACAATAGTCATGGATTCGATTCCAAAATATTTTGACCTTTTGGTCGGTACCCACTATAGGATCAATTGAAACATTCAACCATGCACTCATCAACATCTCATCCTCTTTCCATTGCCAGTGTTGAATACTATCTTGCTTACAAGTTTTAATTTTATCATTATTGAGGTCGATAGCATCTAATCCACGAGGGTTGACAAAATCCCTCTCATCTTCTCTTTCTTTTTTCCTATCCATTAGTTCTTTTTCTCTAATATCTTCTGATGGATATCAGTGGCTAAGAGAATGGGGTTGAATCTTGACCTCTTTTTATTTTGTTTTCAAACTAGAATTTTGTTGAGATACTTTGAGTAGAAAATGGGAAATACTTTGATTTTGTCTCTTGATATGGTAGGAGCCAAAACATAGTTACGAGCAAAGTGTATTATAGTAAAATATAGCTGGATAGTAGAATCAGGAGATACTTTTGTTTTGTCTCCTAAAGTGCAGAACTAGAAATAGAGAAGAGAAAGAGAAATGACACACAGATGTATCCTGGTTCAGCTACTCAGTGTAATATAGTCTACATCCAGTCTCTATCACAACTATGACAGAATTTCACTATCTTTCAACAGAAATATATTCACCAATTCTTCCTAGGATTCTAATCAATCCTATCTGGGACAAATCCAGTTTTTAACCCAAACCAGACTTGACTAGGAACTTACCCTAGTTTTCAACAGCAAAGTGCTAACTCAACTTGCAAGGGAATCCCCTCAGGATCATGACAACAAAACAAAAACACTTACAAAGAATTTTTGGAATAAACATATGGCTCTTTTCTCCAAGTCTAATTCTCTTGCCTTTTTTCACTCAATGGCTTTTTTATACAAACCTCACTATTTTACCTTTTACCATTGAAAACAAAGAAAGACTAGACTGAGACAGTAGAATATTCAACAAGAACCATGAAGGTCTGGAATAAACATATGGCTCTTTTTTCCAAGTCTAACTCTCTTGCCTTTTCCACTCAATGGCCTTTTCATACAAACCTCACTGTTTTGTCTTTTACTATTGAAAACAAAGAAAAACTAGACTGAGATAATAAAATATTCAACAAGAACCATGAAGGAAAAGAATGAATAGCTCAGTGAGCTATAGGAACCCAAACATTGTGCTCTCACTCCTTACT
Source organism: Arachis ipaensis (assembly GCF_000816755.2). Classification (NCBI taxonomy): domain Eukaryota; kingdom Viridiplantae; phylum Streptophyta; class Magnoliopsida; order Fabales; family Fabaceae; genus Arachis; species Arachis ipaensis. Next base: position 107,613,942 of record NC_029793.2, on the reverse strand, counting down.
CCAATCCTTGGCCGTTCACCCCTTTAATAGAGGAGTGAAGCTTCTAGGGCTTGAAACCTTGCTTCAGCACTTGTTTGACATCTTCTCCCAAAAATCAGAAGCAGCAGTGGCGTGACAGAGGAGAGATAGGATAGAAGTAGTGACCGAATCATACATGCAATCATACCTTCTATCTTCTCTTTCAACCTTTTTTATCTTGCTTCTTGAATCTGGACTGCGCATTCTTACTTTGACTCCAAGTTAGATTCTTGTACGTTGATTCACAACAGAGCTCCATGATCTTCAATATTTTCAATTTTTTACTTCTGTGCTTGCAAAGAGAGAATTTCTTCATCGAGCTTCTATGGAGCACAAATCTGAAAATTCCTTTTTGTGATTTGTCTTTGAATGTGATCTTGCCTTTTGTCCTAGCCTCTTTGACTTTCTCTTTGCTTGAATTTGGAAACTTACTTTTTGTTCTCCAATTTCGCCCTAGCTCAAAGCTTCCTTTTTCTTTCTTTTGCTTCAGAGAGTTCACGTGCGTGATGTGAATGAAAAGAGAGAGAAGAGAGAGTTTGGTTCGGTGGTGTAGTATGTTTCAAATGAAATAAAATTGAATTACTTAGTTAACAACTAAGTTGGAAGATTGGATTTGGATATGGACTACCAATTTTTGGGCTTAGGTTTGATCTTGGGACAAATTCTTTCTTTCCTTCATTTGGCTAGATTCTTGCTTTTATTTCTGATGAAAAATATTTGTGATGGTATCAAATAAATCTTGGGCCATGATTATGTGTGTGTGGGCCAGATGCCATTTGGACTTGTATTATTTCATCTTAGGATAGTTTCAATTAAATTAAATTTCTGCACACTAAACAAGCTAATCACACACATAATTTATTTTTAACTCAATAATAATGTTTACTCATTATCTTAAAATGTTATTAGTTCTTCAAACTCAATATCTTCTATGAAAGATAATTTCTTAACAACCGATGATTTTTTTTCTCATTAAGATCTTCAGACATTTGTGCTTTTCACTTACCCTTTTTCTTGCTCTTCTTTGATCCTTGTGGGCGAACGAGAGAGTCCACACCGGTTTCATCAACCAATGGTATTTCTGGATTTGATGATGATGAGTATGCTCCAGTTGTACTAACCTTGATTCTCTTTGAGCCTCCACTTTGTGTAGGTAGTTAGCTTCTCCATTTTTGCTCCAAACAAAGCATATTCCAATGCCTCTCAAAAATGAATTTTTTACCATAATTTATGGAATAAAGTTTATAATCCAACTCTTTTATATCATCATCTTTTGAACCATTCCTTATGTTTTGACTAGCTTGATCGTAGCAACCAGAAAATTGTGGAACTGCCTTGTTGATCTTATACCATCGTTTCTTACATGCAACTGCCCCTTTTTCTTGTCGTCGTTGAATTCTACACAATAGCTATGAATTCGACTCCAAAATATTTTGCCCTTTTGGTTGGTACCAACTATAGGGTCAGTTGAAATATTCAACCATGCACTGATCAACATCTCATCCTCTTTCCATTGCCAGTGTTGAATATTATCTTGCCTACGATTTTTAATGTCATCATTGTTGAGGTCAATAGCATCTAATCCACAAAGGTTGGCGAATTCTGAATATTGCGAATTTGGACTAGATTGTATCGGAGTCTTAGGAGATGTGTTAGAAGAGCCACCAATCCCAAATGAGTCATGTCTCGATGCCCTGAGTTGAGTTAGAAATGAAAAATGTGGTATTTGTGAATTTTGATTATGTGGTTGGAATATAGAAAAATTGATTATTATAAGGAGCTTGAAAATTGAAAGTAGGAAGATTTTGTGGATTTGGATTTTGAAATATATTTGGTAGTGTGAAGTTTTGATTTGAAATTTGAGAATTTGAAGTTTGAGATGGTTAGGTATTTGGAGTTTGAGAAAAATTTTCTAAGTAATTGAAAAAGGAGTTGAATTGGTCTGGATCTATTTTTCTAAATGAAGAACAATATCAATAGAATTTTGATTTCGTAAACTTAAAAGAATATGAAGAAGAGTAGAAGAAATTGTGAGAATAGAAGTTTAAGTAAGTAGTATATATAGAGTAATAAAATATTAATTTATTAATAATACCTGTAACATAATAACGGTCATATATTTATAAGTGTGTCCGCAATAAGCAGCTACTCTTTCAACGGCTAATTTTGCAACTGCTATTTAACGGCTAGTATTGCAATGACTAATTTTGTAATGTGGTTAGTGTAACACCCTAATTACCCTAAGCCTTACCTCATGACATAAAACAAAGGATAACTAAGTGCCACGTCAGTTCTAAGGCTTATACAATAACATGTATATATAAATAGAAACGAGTGATAATACAAAAAGCCCAATGAAGAATTATAGCTCAAAACAGAATCAGAAAAGCGCAAAGTGTTCACACGATAACTCAAGGCATAAAGGTACAACACATCACAAAAGACATAATATAATAATAATCAAGATAAATATATATAAGTGTGATAGTAAAAAGAACACTAGCCATAGCCCGTGGAGTTTAGGCCGACTAGTTACATACAAACAATACAGAGTTTTTGAGTTAAAACATCATATACAACTTATCTCTCATATCAAGCCTCTAAGGCAACAAGGTCTAAAATACAAAAGTGAGAGTATATCTATAACAAAGTAAACCAAAATACAAAAGAGAGCAAAAGATCCTCCGCTCCATCAGCATCTCGCAACTCACTGAGGTGGGTTACAACCTGCAAATGAAAAACAACAACAGAATATGGTATGAGAACTAGAGGTTCTCAACATGGTAATAGGGTCCAATATGTAAGATATAAGGTTCCAGACGCCAAAGACAATCCTTGAATTTCACATCAAACTTAAGATTCAAACTTAAAGCAATGTTAAATTTAAAATAATAACTTAAAACTATAATGAAACAGGGGTAATCTAACTTAGGGAATTGCTAACTAAATTAACACTGCTATCCTACAGCTTTCACCAGCCTAACCTCCATGCGACCCTATCGGCACCGCCTACCAAACCTCCTCAACCCCAGCGGCAAACAAAAATAGATACAAACAAATAATACACAGGTAATATGACATATACAACAAAGAATTCAGGAAGCATACATAAACAGGTTATACAATTTGGCATAACCATGTAAGTAGACAAAGCAAGCAGACATACAGAAAATGCACATGATGAATGCCTGTTCTATTGGCTGTGATATCACATTGTCGGTTCAACTGCCAACTGATAAACCCATATTTTATGATATATTTTGTGCTTAATCTGAGTGATTTATTCAATCCTTCACCCACTTATTCATATTATTTGCATGGTTTTACTTTCCCTTCCTTATTATGTGATGTATGTGAAAAACATGTTTTCCTATGCTTTAAAATTAATTATTTTAATTACCTTTATTTCCATTCGATGCCGTGATTAGTGTGTTGAGTAGTTTCAGATCTTCTAAGGCAGGAATGACTTAAAGAATGGAAAGGAAACATACAAAAATGGAAGGAAAGCATAAAACGGAGTTTGTGAAGAAACTGGCATCCACGCGATCGCATGGGCGACGCGGACGCATGCCAAGCGCGAAGAAGCAGCGACGCGGCCGCATGACTGACGCAACCGCGCGCCTTAAGCAGAACACATATGACGCGGCCGCATGACTGATGCGACCGCGTGACAAGAAAAACTCCGAATGATGCGACCGCGTGACCCACGCGGACGCGTGACAGAGGCCACACACCAGAAATTGCAGAAAATGCTCCCAGCGAATTCTGAAGCCCTTTTTGGCCCAAATCCAAGTCCAGAAGGCATAGACCAGAGGTTATGAAGTGGGAGAATGCATCCATTGAGGGAGAGACCACTTTTTAGTTTAGTTTTCATGATTTAGATTTAGTTTAGAGAGAGGTTCTCTCCTCTCTCTTCTCTCTTTAGGATTAGGATTTAGAATTAGGATTTTATTCGCTTTCAGGATTATATCTTTATCAGGTTCAATATTCCTTTTTATTTACTTTTGCAATTTAATTTATGAATTCTTCCATGTTACAGATTACTCTTTTGAATTAATGTTATTTGAGGTATTTCAGTTTAATATTGCTTTCTCTTATTTACATTATTGTTATTCCCATATGAAGACATTTTTATTCCAGTAGATTTACTTTTCTCCTTTTTGGTCTTGGTTAAGAAATCAGTAACTCAGGAGTTATCAAACTCAAACATGAATAATAATTGTTATCTTTGTTAATTGAATTGAACTTCAATAATCCCAATCTTTTCTTAGGAAATAAATAGGATTCGAAGATCAAACCAATTAATCCCTTGACCTTCCTTTATCTTAGTAAAGGTTAACAAAGTGGAATTAAGATTCAATTCTCATCATCATTGATAAGGATAACTAGGATAGGACCTCTAATTTCTCATACCTTGCCAAAAGTATTTACAAGTTTAGAGACTATATCTACAACGCGACTGTTTTTATAAAATTCTTTACTGGCAAAAATCCTAACATCAAAATGGCGCCGTTGCCGGAGAACTGCAATCGTGTGCCTTATTATTGGTTATTGTAAATATTTTTCTTTTACTTGTTTATTTGTCTTTATTTTTCCCCTCTTTATTTCTTTTTAGCTACTATGAATTCTCACCCCTTTCGCTTTGAGTTTGGTTCTAATGTTATTGAAAGGAATGGAAGTTATAACAGGAACATGCATCAAGGTCAGAGCAATCAAAGATGGATGGAGCCAAGAGGATCTGATCAACCCTTTAAGCAACAACACCCTCCAAGATATCATGGACAAAGACCATTCCACAATGCATACCAAGCAAATAGACATGGTGGACAACCTTGTAATTACCAACAAGCCCCACCATGTGCTTATAGACCATCCTCTCAACATAACTTTGAACCACCACACTCATAAGCTCCTTTTCACCATTCACCACCGTATGATCCTCATTTACCCTAGTTCCAATCCAATCACTCCCAAACACCACCACTTCCCCCTGTGCCATATCCAAATCTATCACCCCAAGAATCAGAGGTTCGACTCAAGGAAATGGTAAATCGACTTCAAACAACCCTTCATCAACTGGAGCAAGCAGTAAGTCAATTATCTTCTAGACGTTCGAACATTCAAGGACATCCCACAGCCCCATGTGGACAATCTAACGAAGAGCGTAGTATGAAAGAGATACTAGAAACTCCAGTAGACAAGACAGAGCATGGTTTCGTACTAGAACAAGTAGAGGAAGCTGTCATTATTGAAGAAGAGGAGTTGGTTGAAGACTTAGGAGACGCTGAACCTCCATGGGAATCCAGAGTCGTGGAGCATTCTGTCAAGGATGTTACAATTTATGCTAAGGAGGATTGTGCGCAGTCCCCGAGGCAGATATTTCATGAAGAACTAGACAAAATAATCCAAGAAGCAGATTTCCTTGATGATGATAGTCACAAGTCAAGTTCTCCTAGTAATGAACTTGCATCCGCAAGTGAATTCTCTGAGATCGAAGAATCTTCCCCAAGTGAATACGAAGATGATACGGAGGTAGATTTCTCTCAACCTCCAGTCTATGACTTAAGTGATGAGGAAGACATAGATGGCTTTGATCAGGACATGGATATGTTTGAAGAATCTTGCAAAGAAGTGGAGAATTTCACAGAAGAATACAAGGGAGTAGAACTCACAGAACCACTGGAACCACCTATCCCAAGGCCATTACCACCCAATACAAGTTTCAAGTGGGTACAATCCTTAACCTTTAGCTTTATTTTTCCACTTGAATATGGTTTGCTTGAAACAGATGGCCAGCTTAGAGCTCTCTGCGGCTTTAAGAGTAAGCGGGAAATGGCTCGTACTCAGAGCTGGTGCACAAGGTTCAATAAGGTTCCACGCTTCAACTCAAAGTGCACGGATTGGCACCATGATCAATCAAATGGATCTCGGAAAGTGTTTGGTTATCCTGGTGAGAATCTAATTTCTAAACCGCCCAGATGGAAAAGTATAGATCAAGACGAAGGCGGATTCAAAAGCAAAGTTTGGGATCCTAGAATCTGTGCTGACATTCATCACCCCGGGAGCCTGACAATCTGTTTGAAGCTTCTCAGAAGCTTCACATGCCTAGTTTGGGACCCCAAAGGCTATTGGCAGTCCAAGCATTGGTGGAGATTTTTGGATGAATTTAAGCATAAGCCGCCATAACAGAAGCTCATCCAATGTCCAACTTAAGGACTTTAACTAAAAGTGTTAGGTGGGAGACAACCCACCATGGTATGATCGTTCCTTTTTCAATATTTTTTTATAGTTTTATTTGTTTTCAAGTTTTATTTTATTTTATTATATTGAACCTGGAAGCTTTGCATCTCATTCATATTAATCATTGTATTCTGCATACTGCATAAAAAACAAAAAAAAGGGTGCGCGACGCGACCGCATCACTCATGCGATCGCGTCAAATTGCAAAAAACACTTCCCACGCGACCGCGTCATTCACGCGACCGCGTGCCCTGGAGATCGGCGTAAAGATCCAACGTCCAGAAAGTTAGGCTGGAATCGTGCGGCCATTGTGCGTTTCGCACAATTGACCCACGCGATCGCGTCACTTGCACAACACACATCCCACGCGACAACGTGAGCGACGCGATCGCGTCGTATCGGATTACACAACACCCCAAAATGAGACAGAGAGTTGCGCTGAAACGATGCTGGATTCGTGCATTTAGCACAAATTCCAGCGACGCGATTGCATGCCCCAGGCGATCGCGTCATTTACTCTTTTTGCCCTCCATGCGATCGCGTCACCCACGCGATCGCGTCAACCACCTTTTCGCCCCAACCACGCGACCGCGTGCCCCACACGATTGCGTGGATTCAAATTATAACCCCCCCAGTCACGCGAACCCTATCAGTCGCCCCCCTCCCCAAACCCCTCCACTCCCTCTCTTCTTCTCCAACCCCCAGCCACTATCACCGCCACCGCCAGACGCCGCCGACTACCCAGATCCCGCCGCCACCCACCCCCCTTCCTCTTCCCCCCTCCTTTCTTCTTCTTCCTTCTTCCTTCCTCCCTCTCTGCCACTGCCTCTCCGTGACCACCACCCCCACGCCGCCATCCCCATTGCCAGCGCCACCAACCCTTTTCCC
>NC_029793.2:107585231-107606089 GCF_000816755.2 Arachis ipaensis | reverse complement strand
CACGCCACCCTCTTCCGCCGCACCGAACGCCACCGCTGTCATCCCTAGCCACCTCTCTGCCCCACACTCTCTCTTACGCCTACCAGGTTCTGACGAACGCCACCCTTCTATCCTTCGTAGTTAATTCATATTTTTCTGTTTATGTTCGTCATTAGGCTAGTTAGATATGCAAGTTGTAGTAGATTTTAGGTTGTTAGGTAGCATAGGATGTGGTTAGTGGATTTAGGTCTGTTTAATTGCGTTGTTCGTGTTTCTTGTTTTATTCTGTTGTTGCTGTGATGATTGTAATGTTCATATGCTGTACTTCCTTGTTTCTTGCTGCTCTGTACACTGAATTTTCATGTTTATATTCCTGATATGTAATTGCAGCTTTAATTTTGATTCATATGAACTATTTGATTGCTGTTTATTTTCCGGGACAATCCAATTTTAGCCGGAATGCTGCCCGAATTTCTGTAAAATGTTTTCATTCATGTTTTAGTTTTGGCATTTTGAACTCTGCTTTTCTTTGCTTTAACCAAACCAATTCATGACTGCCAGGGCATGCTTTCTTATCCTTTTTGATTTCCTGATTCATAAACTGTATTTTTTATGTTTGATTCCAATTTTTGCTTTCTCTATATCTATTTGAATCATCATCACCCTGTTTTCCTTGTTTGGTTATGAGTTACCTGTAGCCTTTAATTGTGAATGCTTGTTACTTAGAAACTTATCATTATGCCACTTACTTTAACCCACTTTTTACTAACTCACTAATTCTAACTTCTTAAACTCTTTTTCAATTCTAACCAACCTAACCTTTCAAAACTTCTCTTCTGATTTTCTTTCACTTTCTTTTAACATTCTAACCATGGCATGATGTCAATTTTTCTATTTAACATGATTTCTAATACATTTTGGGTTGTTAATTTTACTTCTCGAACTTTTAACTCCTATTCAATCCTTAATGCACATTTAATTAGCTCATATTCATTACTCTCCTGCTCCTTTGCCACTATGTGCTTCTTTTGTTAATTGCCTCCTTGTTTTCCTGTTTTTATTATATCCTTGAATTCTATTTTTCAGGATGTCGGACTCCCACAGAGGAAGTAAACTAGGAACTTGAACATAATAGAAATAATCCACACACCTTGTATATATAGCATTATATGTTAGTTAGTTAATAACATTTCATCAAGGAGAAACACTAGAACTTTAAAGCCATTCAATATAAGTTTTACATTGAGAATAATGGGAATTTTTAACTAAACCTGCATGACATACATAACTGATAAATGATTTTTGAGCTAGAGAACATACAGCCTGTGAGTTTTGAGCTTAATTGTATGGTTACATTCAAACCATAATATTTTATTCCTGTGTGTTCCACCCTTCTTTTTTATTCTGATGTTCTTTACTTTGTTTTAATCTATATGTCCGATTATAGAATAGAAATACATACCAAGAGAGTGATTGAGGCCATTATTTGATTTTAGCTCACTTATCCCAAAATAGCCTACCTTTTACATCACCCTTGTTAGCCCCCTTGAGCCTTTAAATCCCTTTTATTCTATAAACCACATTACTAGCCTTAAGCAGAAAAACAAAATAAAAATCGCAAGTTGAATCCTTGGTTAGCTTAAGATAGAAATTGTGTATGGTCTACATGTGGGAAACCTATTGGGAACATGGATGATAAAAACAAAAGGTAGAAAACTTGAAAAGAATAAAATAATTCAAAATAAAGAGTTTTGGGAAGCATGCTCATGTAAAATCAAATTAATTGAATTACCATGTGCATTAAAAAAATTAATTTTCAGTATTTAAATAAAGGGGACACAAAAGAATTCCCCAATTGAGAAATAAAGCAATGCACATGGGATAAAAATAATAAACATTGAAACATGAGCATGTAACATCAAAAGTGGAAAAATATGGGAAAATAGGTAAAGAAGCTTTGCTTTAGAAAGTATGTATGTTAGGTGAGATCTTAGACTAATTAAGGATTCACTTATTAGCTTACTTAGCCTTATACATATACCCTTACCTTTACCTTGGCCCCATTACAACCTTAACTAAAGACCTCATGATTTTTGGTATGTCTATATTCTATAATTGTTGATTAATTAGATGAAGAACAAAGTTATAGAAAGTAAGGATAAAAAAAAGACTAGAGTGATTAACCAAATAAACACTGAGTGACTAGAGAGTAAACACAAAATCCAGTGAGGGTTCAATAGCTCATTAACATATATCTCTGTTTGAATTATTAATTGTCTTGCAAGTTGATAAACCCATATTTTATGATATATTTTGTGCTTAATTTAAGTGATTTATTCAATCCTTCACCCACTTATTCATATTATTTGCATGATTTTACTTTCCCTTCCTTATTATGTGATGTATGTGAAAAACATGTTTTCCTATGCTTTAAAATTAATTATTTTAATTACCTTTATTTCCATTCGATGTCGTGATTAGTGTGTTGAGTAGTTTCAGATCTTCTAAGGCAGGAATGACTTAAAGGATGGAAAGGAAACATACAGAAATGGAAGGAAAGCATAAAACGGAGTTTGTGAAGAAACTGGCATCCACGCGATCGCATGGGCGACGCGGACGCATGCCAAGCGCGAAGAAGCAGCGACGCGGCCGCATGACTGACGCGACCACGCGCCTTAAGCAGAACACATATGACGCGGCCGCATGACTAACGCGACCGCATGACAAGGAAAACTCCGAATGACACGACCGCGTGACCCACGCGGATGCGTGACAGAGGCCACGCACCAGAAATTGCAGAAAATACTCCCAGCGAATTCTGAAGCCCTTTTTGGCCCAAATCCAAGTCCAGAAGGCATAGACCAGAGGTTATGAAGTGGGGGAATGCATCCATTGAGGGAGAGACCACTTTTTAGTTTAGTTTTCATGATTTAGATTTAGTTTAGAGAGAGGTTCTCTCCTCTCTCTTCTCTCTTTAGGATTAGGATTTATAATTAGGATTTTATTCGCTTTCAGGATTATATCTTTATCAGGTTCAATATTCCTTTTTATTTACTTTTGCAATTTAATTTATGAATTCTTCCATGTTACAGATTACTCTTTTGAATTAATGTTATTTGACAGTTTAATATTGCTTTCTCTTATTTACATTATTGTTATTCCCATCTGAAGACATTTTTATTCCAGTAGATTTACTTTTCTCCTTTTTAGTCTTGGTTAAGAAATCAGTAACTCAGGAGTTATCAAACTCAAACATGAATGATAATTGTTATCTTTGTTAATTGAATTGAACTTCAATAATCCCAATCTTTTCTTAGGAAATAAATAGGATTCGAAGATCAAACCAATTAATCCCTTGACCTCCCTTTATCTTAGTAAAGGTTAACAAAGTGGAATTAAGATTCAATTCTCATCATCATTGATAAGGATAGCTAGGATAGGACCTCTAATTTTTCATACCTTGCCAAAAGTTTATTTACAGTCATTTATTTATTTTACTTGCCATTTAAATTACTTGCTCCTCATTTACTTTAATTGCTAATTAAACTATTCACTCCTCATTCTCAAAACCCCAATTCACAATCTCCATAACCAATAATAAGAACATACTTCCCTGCAGTTCCTTGAAAAGATGGCCCGAGGTTTGAATACTTCAGGTATCAATTTATTTAGGGTTTGTTACTTGTGACAACCAAAACGTTTGTACGAAGGGATTTCTGTTGGTTTAGAGACTATATCTACAATGCGACTGTTTTTATAAAATTCTTTACTGGCAAAAATCCTAACGTCACCAACCCGACACATTCCCATGGGAATGTCACTTTTGGTCACGTTTATAAATGGGAACCCCTAGGGATATAGTGTCCGGCTCACTTTCCCAGATATATAGTGCTCGGTCACTCTTATGACTGAAAGTATGTGAGCAAGACATCTACCACAGCCCTCACACCTCAGCATACGTGGGTTGAATCCTGCCTTACGCCTACAACTCAGCATAAGCGGGACGAACCCGGACCTTATACCTACAGCTCATCAATATTATTCAAAAATAGTTTAATAATTCATGGTAAAATCTCTCAGCTCATTCTGAGTTTCATCATGATCCGAATTCATGCCTCAATATTCTCAATCTCAAAATAAGATCATCATCACATCATGTGTCTTCCATTCAATCTTAAAGAACTCTCCACCACTCACTCAGAATAATTCATCCATAACTCATACCACGCCTAAGTCTCCATCTTCTAAGAATTACTAACTTTATCTAATTTAAGCCCTCTAACTCTTTCTCATTGGTCTCAAGTGTCAGTTACAAGTTAGAAATATTAAACTGTAGATAAAGGAGCTTGGAAGACTAAAAAATCCTTGAAAAGTGAAGAAAATAATTTTTCAACAAAATAGGGATTGTGCGTATGCACACCCCTATCGTGCGTATGCACACGTCGAAGAAAACGCGTCTGTGTACGCGTGCCAATGTGTCGCGTACGCATCCATGCGCCACGTACGTGGAAGTACTGGACAGAGGCCATTACCCGCGTTGAGTGCGTGTGCCGTGATAAACCACTATTTTATGATTTATCTTGTACTCAATTGAGTGGTTTTTATCAATTCTTCACCCACTTATTCATACAATTTGCATGGTTTTATAATTCCTTCCTTATTCTATGATATATGTGAAAACATGTTTCCTATGCCTTAAAAATATTTATTTTAATTATCCTTTATTACCATTCGATGCCGTGATCTGTGTGTTAAGTATTTTCAGGCTTCATAGGGTAGGAATGACTTAGAGGACAGAAAGGAAACACGCAAAAATGGAAGGAACGCACAAAATGGAGTTTTGAAGAAAATGACAGCGACGCGCACACATGGACGACGCGGACGCGTGCCTAGCGCAAAACACAAGCGATGTGTACGCGTGACTGACGCGTACGCGTGACAAGGAAAATCTCCAAATGACGCGCACGCGTGATGGACGCCACGTGCAGAAAATTGCAGAAGTCGTCCCCAGGAATTTCTGGGCCCTTTTTCGGCCCAAATCCAAGCCCAGAAACACAGAATAAGAGGCTGGAGAATGGAGGAATCAAAGGAGGCGAATATCCGACATTCATTATTCACAATTTTAGTTTTTAGATGTAGTTCTCTAGAGAGAGAGGCTCTCTCCTCTCTCTTAGGTTTTAAAATTAGGATTTCTCTTATTTTGTGGTTATTTCTTCATTCCAGGTTCAATGTTCCTTTAATTTAATTTTTCTTCTACTCTTATTTACTTTATCACTTAGTTTATTTACCTTCCCAATTTGATTTATGAACTTTCTTATGTTAGAATTGATATCTTTATTTAATATAATTTGAGGTATTTCAGATTTATGATTGCTTTCTTTAAATTTATGTTATTGATGCTTCCAATTAATCTTCTCTTGGTTAAGACATTTTTATTCGAGTAGATTTTCTTTCCTTTTGGCTTTGGTTAAGTAATTGGTGACACTTGAGTTGTCAAACTCAGCGGTTGATTGAAAATTGGGAATTACTAATTGATTTGGATCCCTCTAAAGCTAGTCTTTCCATAAGAGTTGACTAGGATTTGAAGAATCAAGTTAATTAGTCCACTTGACTTTCCTTTATTTAGTAAGGGTTAACTAAGTGGGAGCAACAATAATTCTTATCACACCTGATAAGGATAACTAGGATGGGATTTCCAGTTCTTATACCTTGCCAAGAGTTTTTATAATTATTAATTTATTTTTCTTGCCTTTTAAATTACTTGTCCCCTATTTCAAAAACCCAAAAATATACCTTTTTCCATAACCAATAATAAATCATACTTCCCTGCAATTTCTTGAGATACGACCTGAGGTTTGAATACTTCGGTTATAAATTTTATTGGGTTTGCTTAAGTGACAACCAAAGTTTTTGTACGAGAGGATTTTCTGTTAGTTTAGAAACTATACCTACAACGTGATTATTTTTATAAAATTCTTTACCAGTAGAAATTCTAATCGTCATGCCATGTACGCAAGCCTTAGCAGCATCAACATTAATACTCATCATCATTATCAGCATTCATCATCATAATTCATCAAGTAATCACAAACATCAATACTCATCAACAATTCACACTTATCCTAAGGTCCACTAGCCTATGTTTCACGAAACATTACATATTATATAAAGAAAACCGAAACCATACCTTAGCCGATTCTCAATATGCTCAAAAGTCACCAATTGATCACAACCAAGCTCAATCAAGCCACCAACTCAACTCCAGTTGCTGCCAATAACTATACACAATTAATTCATAAAAATCAATACCTAGGGTTCTTAAATACATAATTTCACAAGGTTAAGAATAAGCTCACCAAACCCAATATTGATTGGGTCAAAACTCAATAGAAATCAAGTGCTAGAGTGTACCTAAACACCCAAAATCACAAAAATTACTCAATAACTATAGCCAAATTTTCAAAAATCTTAAGGCTGAGAACTGTGCAAAGATTTTTGAAAAGCTTATCATAATACTAGCTAGAAGTAATGAGCTCGGCGAAAGTTTCACGTAGCAACTGACAACACATGAATCGAAACATCGTAGCTCGAGTTATGAGCGATTTAAGTGGAATGTGAATAGTGTTTTTATTTCTTTGCTCTCTTCTCTCACTCTCACCGTGCTCCCTCTCTTGGCTGCATGGAATGAGTTGAAATGCTCATTAATTAGGGTTATATATGTTGGGCTTGGGCCCAATTTGGGTCTGGTCTAACTCGTTAGCATTTTTGGTATGTTTGGCCCAATTTTAGGTCAAACCTTTAGAATTAGCACCCAATTTTTAACTTTAATTATTTTTCTAAGTTTTTCTATAGTTTTTATTATTCTCATGCAGTACCGAACAAACTTAAGCCAGTATTACCGCTAATTTACCGGTACGCGTTTTTACGCAATTTTTCGCAGAAAATTATATTTTCCAACTTGAAAAATTCTACTGAGCCCAAATATCACATTTCAATTTAATAATTAATATTCTAAATTTTTAAACCTATTTTAGGCAATTAAATTATTTTAACTAAGCAGTTAATTAATTACGGTTCTTACAGTAACTGTTGTTGTATGCAAACTCCACTAGTAGCATATACTGATCTCAACTCGCCAGATGGTCCAGCACACAAGCCCTCAACATATCTTCTAGGGTTTGTATCGTCCTCTAATACTGTTCTTGTGAGAGTAACCTGGATATAGCTCGGTCTCCGAAAGTCAATGCCGAGTTGTTCCTTCAGCGCCGATCTATGAGCTTGAGAAATCCGAGCTTTCTGTCTAGAAAGGTGTCACGTCACGGAGAGTATGAACAAGGGGGGATGTACATACAAAAGGCACTCCGATGCTTAAGTCAGTATTGAGAATTCAGTGTGTCTATTAAGGATAAAACATCATACCTTTATAGGTGAGGTAAGATAGGTCAGTTACGTTCTTGTTGATTATCTGAATTGATGAGCAGTTATTAGGTTTAATAAGTAATAAATACCTGGTCAAACAGTTTTATTCCAGGATGTAGTCCGTTGAGTTTGTTTGTAATGCATAACGGCGGAGTTATAACGCCAAATGCCGATTTATTACTCATATTGCCGAGTTATAGCTATTAATTTGTAACAGCCGTATCATAGCCCATATGCTTACCCTAAAGATTTTTAATGGAGCAGGTTGAGCTTTTAGATGAGCTATAACTTGGCGAGTGGGATAGTTATGGAGCCTCCAGTTCAACTTGCTTTATTAAAAATAATATTAAATAATTACTGTAAAAAAGGAATGTGGTTTTAAATGAAGAGAGAGGTAAGTAATGATGGCATTAAGAGGTTTGTCATTTCCAATGCCACTTGGAGTGTAACACCCTACCACACAAAGTCTTATGCTTAAGTCATAAAACAGGGGTGGCAAGGCATTACGACCTTTAAAAATAAAATCTAGTAGGTATAGTATTGCAAAAATGTTTATAACTAGGAGCCTTTGAAGAAAAAGGGGTAAATCAAAACCGTTAAATCAAAAAGCGCAACACTCCGATCGATAATGTAAACGAACAGACAGAGAGTAAGTTAAAGGGAAGAGATATATAAAAGAGTGCCAAAATACATATATCAAGACTCGGGACTCGGTTTGCCAAGATAACCGATCCGAGCATATAAGGTATACATACATATATAAGGAACTTCCCAAAAGACAACCCAAAAGACAATATACAGAACCTGCTTCTCCAAAATAGCCTCTAAGAAGAGCTAATACAAAATATATATACTATACAAGTATATAATGATCAAAATAAAATCCCAAGTTACAAGGATCTCCACCAAAAGGAAGTCTCCAGCATGCCTCAACGAGGAGCCTCACGTCCTGCATCTGAAAACCACAAAATCCACATGGATGAGAATCGGGGGTTCTCAGCATGGTAACAGTTCCCAAATATCTAACATGTAATGTCCTGGGAAAGCCGAAGGCAATCCTAGAACTTCCAGATTATAATCAAAGTGCATAAACATGCTAAACTATAAGATATGTAAATAGGCAACTAACTTAAGGATCTTCGGACTAACGAAACATCCTCTTTCCAAATTCTGTAAACCTTCCAACCGCCAACAGTGATCTAATATGCAAGCGCAATTATATCAAGCAAAGAAATGCACAAGTAAGAAACAAGTAAGGTAGTTAGGCAATTAGCAAGTAATGATGCAATCAAATAGGCATTCCAAACAATTCACATATAATGCAGATGATGCATGCCTGTCCTAGTGGCTGATGAGTCTCATCTGTCGGTTATAAAGCCAACCTGATAAGTTTTGGTAGCTAACCATTGGACTGTCCCTCTGTCGTGCATCCCCAACTTGAGTTATACTCAACATAAATCATAATCTCATATATATATCCAATACCCTCACTGGTGTATATTTACACGGGCGAGCTCATCCGGGACTTTCACAGTGCCCAGCCACACTTACGACATAGGGTCAGCAGAGTATCGAGTCTCCACCTGGAGCACGTAATGGCTAGCCACTGCTTTCACCCAGGGAAACTCGTATCTCAGATAGGTGGAGTGCAAACAATCATAATATCAACAATTCAATTCAGTATATATGCATTTAATCATAGCCATACATTAATATTCATCTCAGTCATCTGGCTTTCAACTCATAATTCATAATCAAATTTAATCACCATCACATACAGCCATTCGGCCCATATCACACTCAGCCATTCGGCCCATATCACACTCAGCCATTCGGCTATCATCATATACAACACTTCACCATCCTTCCCAACAATTCATATCATCATAATTCATCATAACATCCTCTTTCTTCACCCACAAGTTACCCTCTCCCCTAGCTTACTCTCATTCGCTAGGCATTCTATATCAATTAAAGATTTAAGGGATGAAATTGGGGGTTTATAAGTGTGAAATAACAACTCAGAAGGTTACAAGCTTGTTGGGAATGTAAGAGACTTGAAAACAAAAGCTTAAAAAAAGGGCTGCTTCATGTGCGTACGCACAAGGGTGTGTGTGTGCATGCCCAGAAGCATTTTTAAAAGTGTGCGTACGCACAGGAAGCAAAATCTTCAGGGTTGAGTGCGCGCGCAAGGCGTGCTGGCGCCACCAACAGTATGCCATTCCCAACGTGTGTGTGTGCACAGGCCTGTGCGTACGCACAGCTCGCAATTCTTCGTTGGTTGTGTGTGCGCACAGGGCATCCTAGCGCTCTTACCAGTAGCCCTCTCCCCGCGTGTGCGTACGCACAAGGCTGTGTGTGCGCACATGTCCAAATTCCCGTGGGGTGCGCGTGTGACGAACCCCGATTTTGTGGTTTATCTTGTGCTTATTTTGGGGGATTTTATCACCATTTCTCACATTTATTCAATGAAATAGCATGGTTTTGCAATTCTCCCTTGATTTGTGCTTAAATGTTAAAACATGGATTTTAGGCCCTAAAATTGGTGATTTTAATTCACTTTAATTCCATTCGATGCCTTGATATATTTGTTGAGTAATTTCAGGTTCATAAGTCAAGTATTGGATGGAAGAAGTGAGGAGAAAAGCATGCAAAGTGGGAGAACTCATGAAGAAATGAAGGAACCGTAAAGCTGTCAAGCATGACCTCTTCGCACTCAAACAACCATAACTTGAGCTACAAAGATCCAAATGAGGCGGTTCTAGTTGTGTTGGAAAGCTAACATCCGAGGCTTCAAAATGATATAAAATTTGCCATAGTTTCCTGACATATAGGGGCGCGCACGCGCCATGTACGCGTGCACGCTGATTGAGCATGTGGTTCACTAAAGTGAAATCGTGGCCAGCGATTTCTAGAGCATTTTGGGCCCAATCCAACTCATTTCCAATGCTATTTCATGCAGAATTCAAGCTTGGGCAAGGAGGGAGCAATTGTTTGGTAGCTTAGCATCATGTATGTTAGTTTCTATAGAGAAAAGCTCCCTCTTCTCTCTAGAATTAGGTTAGGTTAATCCATCTTAGATCTAGGCATGATTTCTTGATTTCATCTTGTTTCCTTTACAATTTCTTATTTCTACTACTCTATTCTTCTTAGTTCTTTTGTCAATTTTACTCTTATGTCTCTTTTATATCTATGAACACTCATGTTGGATCTTGTTTACATTTGATGAAATTTAATGATGATGTTTCTTTTATTGATGATTTGAGTTGTTGATTTACTTTTTTTGCAATTGGTAGTTAGTAGATTTATTATTCTTGCACATTTATTATGCTTTCCTTTATTACCCACCAAGTGTTTGATAAAATGCTTGGTTGGGCTTTAGAGTAGATTTTGAGCATTCTTGGCTTGGAAAGAGTAATTAGACAATCTTGAGTTATGAATACCCAACTAATGTTGGTGATCTAGAGTTGTTAGTTAATATGATTTCCATTGACTCTAATCTTTTGCTAATTCTATTAGTGAGTTGATTAGTACATTTGGATTGAGGTTAACTAGTCTTGTTTGACTTTCTCTCATGGAAGATAATGTGATACCTTCTTCCATTTGTTAGAGTTGACTAAATAAGATGAATTAATCATTGTATGACTAGGATAGAAAGCCTATGATCTCAATTCTTGCCATGAATGTCTCTCTTTATTACTTGCTTTCTTTAGTTATTTGCTTGATTTACTTTCCTTGTCATTTAATTTCTTTCCTCTTATCAATCAAAACCCCCCTTACATCCTTCATAGCCAATAATCATACACTTCATTGCAATTCCTTTTGAGATGACTCGGAGTTCAAATACTTCGGTTAATTTTCGTTGGGGTTTGTACTTGTGACAAAACTAAAATTTAATTTGATGTGAGAGTTGTTCGTTGGTTTGGAGCTATGCTTACAACGAAATTCTTATTTCTAAAAGAGAAATTCTAGACCGACAACAATTTTTGCCATCAAATTAATGTCGCCGTTGCCGAGGAGTTGCAATGGTGTTATGTTATTGGCTATTGTATATATGTTAATATGCTTCTTTGCTAGTTTTTGCTTGTTTTAGGAGTTAGTTTTTATTAGTTCTTACTAGTTTTGTTTTTATTTTCTCTTGCTATTATGAATTCTCACCACTTTGGCTATGAGTTTGGCTCAAATTATGTTGTAAGGAATGGAAGCTACAATGAGGATGTGCATCAAGGATGGAACAATCAAAGGTGGGAGGAGCTTCAAGGGAGTGATCAACTTTCTTGGCAACGACAACCTCCGGATTCTTATGGGTATAATCTTAATCCTAATGCATATCAATCTAATGGATGTGGTGACCTTTATTGTGATTGTCAACAACCACCACCATATGCCTATGAACCACCTCCTCAACATAATTTTGAACCACCTTACTCACAAGCCCTTTTTCACCAAATACCTCCATATAACCCCAACCCATATCTACCATACCAACCATCTTGTGAACCATATGAACCATATGAAGAACCACCCCAATTCTACCACCAATACCCTCAAGAAGCACCACCTCCATACTATTACCAAGATGAATCACCTCCCATGTATGATAACTTTCAACCACAAAATAAATTCCCCTCTCCACCACAATCCTCTATGGAAGAACACCCATACCCATCCATCCAAGAGCCAATGGATCGTCTCAAGGAAGCAATGGATCGGCTTCAAGCAATAATCCATCAAAAGGAGCAAGAGGAAGCCCAACAGAGGAGGAATGAAGTTATCGAGGCTAACCTTGCCAAAATTAAAGCCAACTTGGACTCATGGGACTCATGCAACAAGCAAAGTACCTCTACGGATGAATGTGAGAAATCAACCGAAGAGAGGAGTATGAAGGAGATTTTGGAATCCCAAGATGAGGACAAGGAGATGGGGTATGTCTTGCAACAAGTGGAGAGTGAAGAGATTGTTAATGAAGAAGAAGTGGTTGAAGAGCTAGGCAAAGTTGAACAAGAGGTGGATTCCAAGTTTGAGAATACTTCCACACCAAGTGACATTGTTGATGATTTGGTGGAAGTTATTGAACCTTCTTCCAATGAGCTTGAATTTGGTGTTGAGGAGGATAATGCGCAACCTCCTAAGCATATAATGAATGATGAAGAATTGGAAGAAGGTGAGCAAATGGAAAATCTTCCTCTTGAAGATGATACCACACCAACACATGATCCTTTGGTAATTGAGGAATCTTCTCCTCTTGAAATTGAGGTGGATGTTGAGACAAGTTCCACATTACCTCTAAGTTGTGATATGAAGAATGGAAAAAAGCTAGAAAAGGTTGGTGAGGAAGTAATTGGACATGAAGAGCCTTGTCAAGAGGTGAACATGGAAGAAGCTTGCCAAGAGGTGGAGGTATTCAAAGAAGAGCACAAGGAAATGGAACTTACAAGACCATTGGAGACGTCCCTTCCTAAGTCGCCATTCAACATAACATTCAAGTGGGTAAAATTCTTATCTCTAATCTTTATTTTCCCACTTGAATATAGTTTGATCGAAAATGATGGGCAACTTAGAGCTCTTTGTGGGGTTAAGAGCAAAAGAAAATCTATTAGTGGGTGGAAATGCCAATCAAGGTTCCTTATGGTTGGAAACTCAAGGTCTAAGTGTAATGGTTGGTATAGTTCTCAACTAGAGGGGTTTAGGAAGATGCTTTGGTGTTTACTTGAGAATTCGGATCACTTCTCACCCAATTGGAATTGTGATGATCAATGAGAAGATGGGTGCAAGAACAAGGTTTGGGACCCCGGAATTCATTTCAACAATCAAAACTCTTGGGGTCTTGTCATCTACTTGAGCTTACTTAAAGGCCTTGTGCGCCTAATTTGGGATCCCGGTGGACATTGGAGATGCAAACAATGGTGGGGATTCAAGGATGAATTCAAGCATAAACCACCCTAGCAAGGACCCCCACCAAATGTCCAACATAAGGACTTAAACTAAAAGTGCTAGGTAGGAGACACCCCACCATGGTAAACTCTTTCCACTCTCTTTTAGATTTGGTTAATAAGTGATTTGAGTTGCCATTGTAGGTAGTTTTTGTTATTTTCTATACTCTTATGCATTTTGCTTTTATTGATAGGTTGTTTGTTGCATTCATGCTTTGATTAGAATAGTTGTTGTTAGATTGCATTTTGTTTGTAGTATAAGTTTTGTTTTTAGTATGTTTGAAAATTTTTCAAAAACTAAAGATTTTTTGTTAAATTTGGTTTGTGGTTGCTTTAGAATGTTTATAGGTTAGGAGAGTGTTAAATTCTATTTTTATGCTTCTTAAAAAAAAAAAGGGCATCCGCGCACGAGCGTACTGTGCATGTGCGCGTCGATGGTGCATTTCACACTCCTGGTACAAAAACCAGAGAGTTATGCCCAGTTTGTACCTATTCTATGCCTGCGACCCACGCGCAAGCGTGCATGACGCGTACACGTCAGTCGCCATCTTCACATCCACGCGTATGCGTGCTATGCGCGTACGTGTCACTTGTCCCGCCCTACACGCCCTGTTTTTCCCTGTTCTGCCCTGTTTTCTTTCTCCCTTCTTCTCTTCTTTTCCTTCTAGTTTCTTCCTCTTCTTTTCTTCTTCTTACTTCCTTTCTTACTTTCTTTTCAAAATTTTCACTCTTTATTTTTCTTGTTTTCATCTTCTTTTATATGTTGCATTTGCATATTATCATTCATTGCATTTTAATTTTGTTTTTATAGTTTGTTCTTATTTTATTTTCTAAGTTTCTCATTTTAATAATGGTGTTGAATTTTCTTACTCAATTGTTGAGAATTTCTTGGTTAATCTTGGTGCTTCTTGACTTGTTTGATATTGTTGGGTGATGAAAATTTTAAATCAATGCTTAATCCTGTATGACTCTTATATTCTTTGTGCATTGATATGAACTTGCATGTCCTTCATGACCCACTCTTCCATTTGAACTTGATGCTCAACATGCTCTTCATGCTTTAACTTGCTCTTGCATCAAGTGTTAGTTAATATGCCTTAGCTTATATTGTTTTCTCACTCACATGTTGTAGCTACCATGTATTTGAGAACCATACTTTTATTTGGCATTAGCCCCTTCCTATGTTCTAATTACTTTCATATCTTTGTTGTAGGCTTAATTATCCTTATTTATCTTTCCTTTTAGGTTGGCCACCAAGAAGGAAAGGAATGAAAAGGCTTCTAAATGGGGCAACAAACAAGTTCATCCGTAAAACCCTTTGAAGAAACTCATCAATCGTAGCAACCCGTCCACCTTGCTCTTCTTTGCATGCACCGAGGACGGTGCAAATTTCTAAGTGTGGGGAGGTCATTCGACCGATCTCCATGGATAACAATTTCTTTCCTTCAACACCAATTCTTAATTTTTGTCTTTGTTAGTTAGTTGTTGCATTGCATAATAGGTTGCATGTTAGTAAAAATTTGTATATATTTTACTTCTTCTTTTTATTTTAGGACTACTTGATTAGGGTGATGATTTCTTTTCCAAAAAAAAAATTGTTTTAGGGCACCCTACCAATTTGAAAAAAAAAATTGTGACAAACTTGCTTGAAGAATTTATGTTGAAACATGGTTTTTGAGCTAAGAACACAAGCATGTGAGTTTTGAGCCCAATTGTGTGGTTACATCTTATAACCACTTATTTTCCATTCTTTTGTGTATTGTTCTCTTTCTATGATTGTAATCTTTAATTTGTTTGATTTTTTATGTCCATTATTTCATGTATATATGCATTTATATGATTGAGGCCATCATTTCATATAGCTCACTTACCCAAATAGCCTACCTTTCATCAACCATTGTTAGCCAATTTTGAGCCTAATTAATCCCTTTTGTTCTTAATATTAGCACATCACACCCCCTAGGTGAAAAATAATAGATATCCCTTAATTTGGATCTTTGATTAGCTTAGGTTAGTGAGGGTGTGTATCATTTAGGTATGGGAAACTTGGGACATTGGTTGAGGTAAAAGTGTAATTTTTATTTTTGCTAAAAATATTGGGAATTGGGTACATATTCATGCACTATATGTAAAACCATATGTATTGATATGTTTGTATATACTTTAGAAAAAAAATGATGATAAAGAAAAAAGAAAAAAAATAGAAAAGGATAAAAGAGAAAAAGAAATAAAAATGGGACAAAAATACCCCAAAGTAAAGTAATAATAACAATGCATATGGGATGTGAATTAAAAAGAATGCATGAGTATGTGAAAAAGTGGGAATCATGGGTAGCTAGATTGTGTATTAGAATTGTATAGGTTGTTATATGTGTTTGGTGAGAGCTTAGGTTAATCAAAGATTCAAATTTCAAACTCACTTGACCATATACAATCCTACCTTTACTCTAGCCCCATTACAACCTATGAATAAGTCCTCAGGATGAATGTATGCATGCATTGAATAATTGTTGATTGTTAGATGAAAAACAAATCTTGAAAAGTATAAGTAGAAGAGAACTGAGTGATCAACCCTATACACTCGCACGACTAGAGTGCAAACACTTCCAGTGAGGGTTCAATGCTCAATTCCTTGTTCCCGGCTTTCATGAACTTTCTTCTTGTAAGTCTACTTGTACTTCATTTTGATATTTGAATTGGTAGAGTTTGTGAGTCATCATATGACCTTTGCCCTACTTGCTTATATATGTTCTTGGAGATTGATTTTCTTTTAACCAAGTAGATAGAATCATTTTGCATTTAGTTGCATTAATATAGATAGGTGCATATAGTTTATTTGCATTGAATAAATGTTCATACCCCTTTTCTTGTCCTTCTTTATTCTTAGCATGAGGACATGCTTGGTTTAAGTGTGGGGAGATTTGATAAACTCCAATTTTGTGGTTTATCTTGTGCTTATTTTGGGGGATTTTATCACCTTTTCTCACATTTATTCAATGAAATAGCATGGTTTTGCAATTCTCCCTTGATTTGTGCTTAAATGTGAAAACATGCTTTTTAGGCCCTAAAATTGGTGATTTTAATTCACTTTAATTTGATTCAATGCCTTGATATGTTTGTTGAGTAATTTCAGGTTCATAAGGCAAGTATTGGATGGAAGAAGTGAGGAGAAAAGCATGCAAAGTGGGAGAACTCATAAAGAAATGAAGGAACCGTAAAGCTGTCAAGTCTGACCTCTTCACACTCAAATGACCATAACTTAAGCTACAGAGGTCCAAATGAGGCAGTTCTAGTTGCGTTGGAAAGATAACATTCGGGGCTTCGAAATGATATAAAATTTACCATAGTTGCCTGATGTATAGGGGTGCGCACGCACCATGTACACGTGCGTGCCGATTGAGCACGTGGTTCACTAAAGTGAAATCGTGGCCAGCGATTTCTAGAGCATTTTGGGCCCAATCCAACTCATTTCCAATGCTATTTCATGCAGAATTCAAGCTTGGACAAGGAGGGAGCAATTGTTTGGTAGCTTAGTGATAAACCCATATTTTATGATATATTTTGTGCTCAATTTAAGTGATTTATTCAATCCTTCACCCACTTATTCATGTAAATTGCATGGTTTTACTTTCCCTTCCTTATTATGTGATATATGTGAAAAACATGTTTCCTATGCTTTAGAAATATTAAAATTAATCATCTTCTATTACCATTCGATGCCATGATTTGTGTGTTGAGTGCTTTCAGGCTTTATAAGGCAGGAATGACTTAAAGGATGGAAAGGAAATATACAAAAATGAAAGGAAAGCACAAAATGGAGTTTTTGAAGAAACTGGAAGTGACACGTCCGCTTAGACGACGCGAACGCGTACTTTGCGCAAACTGACATCCGCGTGAACGCGCGCCTGACGCAAACGTGTGACTCGTGCAAAGTACAACTAACGCGGAAGCGTGCCTGACGCGACCGCGTGGAAGAGCAGAACTCCAGATGACGCGACCGCGTGACCCACGCGGACGCGTGACAGACGCCACGCACCAGAATCTACAGAAAACTCCCCCAGCGATTTCTGGACCCTTTTTCAGCCCAATTCTGAATCCATAAACACAAAATATAAGCCAGAGAATGGAGGAATCAAAGGAGAGATCTTCCATTATTCACTTTTCATACTTTAGATGTAGTTTTTAGAGGGAGAGGTTCTCTCCTCTCTCTCTCTCTTAGGTTTTAGGATTACGATTCCTCTTAAAGGATTTAGGATTACAACTTCCTCTCAGGTTCAATATTCCTTTTACTTTATATTTCTCTTTTACTTTCAGATACTCTAATGCTTTTATTTAATTACTTATGTTGCCAAATTGGCTTATGAACCATTCATGTTAGGATTTTATTTATTTAATATAAATTGAGGTACTTCAGATTTATGATTCTTATTTAGCTTTTTATATTCTTGGCTTTAATTGATTAACTGGAGACTCTTGAGTTATCAAACTTATCGTGGTTGTTAATTGTTATTTTTGCTAATTGAATTGAATTCTACTAACTCTAGTCTTTCCTTAGGAGTTGACTAGGACTTGAGGATCTAACTAATTAGTCCACTTGACTTTCCTTTGCTTTAGAAAAAGTTAACTAAGTGGGATTAAAACTCAATTCTCATCACCATCGATAAGGATAACTAGGATAGGACTTCCGAATTTTCATGCCTTGCCAAGAGTTCTTTTCTATTATTATTATTAATTTATTTTCTTGTCATTTAAATTATTTGCTTCTTATTGCAAAAACCCCCCAATTTATAAAACTCATAACCAATAATAAGAACACCTCCCTGCAGTTCCTTGAGAAGACAACCCGAGGTTTGAATACTTCGGTTTATAAATTTTATTGGGTTTGTTACTTGTGACAACCAAACGTTTGTACGAAAGAATTTTCGGTTAGTTTAGAAACTATACTTACAACGCGATCACTTTTATTCTTTATCGACATTAAATCCCGTTCATCACTTAGCATCATGTAGATTAGTTTCTAGAGAGAAGCTCCCTCTTCTCTCTAGAATTAGGTTAGGTTAATCCATCTTAGATCTAAGCATGATTTCTTGATTTCATCTTGTTTCCTTTACAATTTCTTATTTCTACTACTCTATTCTTTTTAGTTCTTTTGTCAATTTTACTTTTATGTCTCTTTTATGTCTACGAACACTCATGTTGGATCTTGTTTACATTTGATGAAATTTAATGATGATGTTTCTTTTATTGATGATTTGAGTTGTTGATTTACTTTTCTTGCAATTGGTAGTTGGTAGATTTATTATTCTTGCACATTTATTATGCTTTCCTTTATTACCCACCAAGTGTTTGATAAAATACTTGGTTGGACTTTAGAGTAGATTTTGAGCATTCTTGGCTTGGAAAGAGTAATTAGGCAATCTTGAGTTATGAATATCCAACTAATGTTGGTGATCTAGAGTTGTTAGTTAATATGATTTCCATTGACTCTAATCTTTTGCTAATTCTATTAGTGAGTTGATTAGTACATTTGGATTGAGGTTAACTAGTCTTGTTTGACTTTCTCTCATGGAAGATAATGTGATACCTTCTTCCAATATTGGAGATGACGAAATGAGATAGATTCTTGTTATTATTGTGATATGATTGATTAGTCTTGTTTGACATTCTCCCTATGTGAAGATAACATGATACCTTCTTCCATTTGTTGGATTTGACTAAATAAGATGAATTAATCATTGTATGACTAGGATAGAAAGCCTATGATCTCAATTCTTGCCATGAATGTCTCTCTTTATTACTTGCTTTCTTTAGTTATTTGCTTGATTTACTTTCCTTGTCATTTAATTTCTTGCCCTCTTATCAATCAAAACCCCCCTTACATCCTTCATAGCCAATATTCATACACTTCATTGCAATTTCTTGTGAGACAACCCAGAGTTCAAATACTTCGGTTAATTTTCGTTGGGGTTTGTACTTGTGACAAAACCAAAATTTAATTTGATGTGAGAGTTGTTCGTTGGTTTGGAGCTATGCTTACAACAAAATTCTTATTTCTAAAAGAGAAATTCTAGACTGACAACAATTTTTGCCATCAGCGTGCGCACACAAACCAGAAATCACAAATTCCGTAGAAGTTGCAAAATTCAGATTTTTGGCCCGAACTTTCAACGATCATATCTCCTTCCACAAAAATTAGATTTGCACCAAATATAAACCATTTTAAAGCTTATGAAATCATCTTTCTTTTGATATAAAAATCATCAAATTCCGAAAATAATAACTCAAGATATGATCTGTTGAAGTTCATCCAAATCCCACTGATAAACCCATATTTCATGAGTTCTTTTGTGCTTAATTTGAGTGATTTATACAATCCTTCACCCACTTATTCACATTAATTGCATGGTTTTACTTTCCCTTCCTTATTATGTCATATTGTGAAAAACATGTTTCCTAAGATTTAAAATTAATTATTTTAATTACCTTTATTTCCATTCGATGCCGTGATTAGTGTGTTGAGTAGTTTTAGATTTTCTAAGGCAGAATAACTTAAAGGATGGAAAAGGAAACATACAAAATGGAAGGAGAAAGCAAAACGGAGCTTTGAAGGAAACTCGTATTCACGCGATCGCATGGATGACGCGATCGCGTGCCAAGCACGAATCAGCAGCGACGCGGCCGCATGACTGACGCGACCGCGCGCCTTAAGCAGAACGCACATGACGTGGTCGCGTGACTGACGCGACCGCGTGGAAAGGAAAAGCTCCAGATGACGCGACCGCGTGACCCACGCGGACGCGTGACAGAGGCCACGTATCAGAATTTACAGAATACGCCCCCAGCGAATTCTGAAGCCCTTTTTGGCCCAGATCCAAGTACAGACAGCATAGACCAGAGGGTATAAAGGGTGGGAATGCACCCATTCAAAGAGAGCTCACCAATTTTTAGTTTCTATGATTTAGATTTAGTTTAGAGAGAGATTCTCTCTCTCTCTTAGGATTTAGGACTTCTTCTTGTTATGGGAGTAACTCTGGATCCAGGTTTTAATGTTCTTTTATTTTAGTTTTACTTTTATTTATTTATTCCAACATTTGAATTGATTATTATACTTTGACTTATGAATTATTCCATGTTACAGACAGTTATTTGAATTAATGATAATTGAGGTATTTTCAGTTCATGATTGTTCTCTTTGATTTAAGTCACCATTGCTTCCTATCTAAGGTAAGGACATTTTTATTATTCTAGTAATTTTACTTTTTCCCCTTTTGGTTCTAGTTAAGAATTTAGTAACTCAACATAATTGATAATCGTTATCTTGCTAATTGAGCTGAACTTAATTTCTTAGGAAATAATTAGGATTCAAAGGTCAATTTAATTAGTCCCTTGACTTTCCTTTGCCCTGGTAAAGGTTAACTAAGTGGAATTTGGAATTAAGTTTCATTGTTGTTGAGAGGGATAACCAAGTTGGACTTCTAACTTCCCTTATCTTGCCAAAAGTTGTTTTACAGTTATTATTTATTATTT
>NC_029793.2:107559388-107578565 GCF_000816755.2 Arachis ipaensis | reverse complement strand
ATTACTTGCTTCTCATCTTCTAAACCCCGATTACAACCTTTATAACCAATAATAAGAACATACTTCCTCGCAGTTCCTTGAGAAGACGACCCGAGGTTTGAATACTCGATTAACAATTTTTAAGGGGTTTGTTACGTGTGACACCCAAAACGTTTGTAAGAAAGGTTGATTGTTTGGTTTAGTAACTATACTTACAACGAGAGTTTGCTATAACCTCTAAACCATCAATCTTTGGTTCTTCAAAATGGCACCGTTGCCGGGGAACTGCTAACGTGTGCCTTATTATTGGTTATTGTAAATATTTTTTTTTGCTTGTTTATTTATTTTTGTTTTTCCTTTTTATCTTTATTTGCTACTATGAACTCTCACCCCTCTCGCTTTGAGTTTGGTTCTAATATTGTTAAACGAAATAGAAGTTACAGTAGGAATGTGCATCAAGGTCAGACCAATCAAGGATGGATAGAGCCAAGAGGATCTAATCAACCCTTTAGGTAGCAACACCCTCTGAGATATCCTGGACAAAGACCATTCTACAATGCATACCCAGCTGAAAGATATGGTGGACAACCTTGTAACTACCAACAAGCCCCACCCCGTGCCTATGAACCATCCTTTCAACATAACCTCGAACCACCACACTCACAAGTTTTTCTTCACCATTCGCCATCATATGATCCTTTCTTACCCCAATACCAATTCAATTGTCCCTAATCATCACCACATTCCTTTGTATCATGTCCAAGTCTGGCAAACCGCGAAGCAGAGGATCGCCTAAAAGAAACAGTAATTAAATTTCAAACAACCATTCAACAACTGGAGCAAGCACTAATTCAATGGGCCACTAGGCGCTCAAATATACAAGGATCAACCACAGCTCCATGTGGACAGCCCGATGAAGAGCGTAGCATGAAAGAAATACTAGAGACTCCAGTGGACAAGACAGAGAATGAATTCGTACTAGAACAAGTGGAAGAAGCTGTCATTGTTCAAGAAGAAGAATTGGTTGAAGATCTAGGAGATGCTGAACTTCCTTGGGAATCCAGAATTGAGGAAAACTCCGTCCAAGATGCTACAGTTAATGCTAAGGAGGATACCGTACAATCTCCAAGGCAAGTCGTTTACGAAGAATCAGACGGAATAATCCAAGAAGCAAATTTTCTTAATGATGATAGTCACAAGTCTAGTTCTCCTAGTGATGAACTTGCGTCCGCAAGTGAATTCTCTGAGATCGAAGGATTTTCCCCAAGTGAATATGAAGATGATGCGGAGGTAGATTTCTCTCAACCTCCAATATATGACTCGAGTGATGAGGAAGACATAGAAGACTTTGACCAGGATACAGATACAATTGAAGATCTTTGCAAGGAAGTGGAAGAATTCACAGAAGAGCACAAGAAAACGGAACTTGCAGAACCACCAAAAACACATATCCCAAGGCCATTACCACCTAATACAAGCTTCAAGTGGGTACAATCCATAACTTATAATTTTACTTATTCACTTGAATATGGTTTGCTTGAAACAGATGGCCAGCTTAGAGCTATCTGCAGCTTTAAGAGTAAGAGGAAAATAGCTCGTACTCAGAGCTGGTGCACAAGGTTCAATAAGGTTCCACGCTTCACTTCAAAGTACACGGATTGGTATCATGCTCAATCACATGGATCACGGAAAACGTTTGGTCACCAAGGTGAGATTCTACTTTTTAACCCGCCCGAATGGAGACATGTAGATCAAGACGGAGGTGGATTTAAAAGCAAGGCTTGGAATCCTGAAGTTTATTCTGACATTTGTCATCCCGGGAGCCTAACAATATATTTAAAGTTGTTCAGAAGCTTTACATACCTAGTTTGGGACCCCGGAGGCTATTGGCATTCCAAGCACTGGTGGAAATTTTTGGACGAATTTAAACATAAGCCACCATAACAGGATACCCTTCCAATGTCCAACTTAAGGACTTTAACTAAAAGTGCTAGGTGGGAGACAACCTACCATGGTATGGTCGCTTCTTTCTCAATCTAATTCTTGTTTATTGTTTTCAATTTACCTTTTTTTTTTATTTTAACATTAACCTAGAATCATGCATAGCATTCATGTTCATCACTGCATCCTGCATTTTTCATTTAAAAAAAAAAGGATGCACGACGCGACCGCATGCCCCATGCGATCGCGTCATATCGCGGAAAACACCACCCGCGCGACCGCGTGACCCACGCTGCCGCATGATATATATATCGGCGTAAGGATCCAACGAAACAGAAAGTTAGGCTGGAATCGTGCGGCCCCTGTGCGTTTCGCATAAATTGGCCCACGCGATCGCATGCCCCATGCGACCGCGTCCCTTGCACAATACCAATCCCACGCGACCGCGTGAGCGACGCGATCGCGTCGCATGGATTGCACATCACCCCAAAAGGAGACAGAGAGTTGCGCTAAAACGGCGCTGGAGTCGTGCGTTTAGCACAAATTCCAGCCCCCCTCTCCGCCATCCACCCCCTTCAGCCAGCAACAACCACCGCCCTCCCTTCCCCTATCCTCTTCCTCTCTCACTAACCCTAATACCTCCCTCTGCCACTGCCCCCTCAGCCGCCACCGCGACGCCGTGCACCACCACTGCGCTGGACACCGCCGCAGCCACCTTCTTCCCTGTTCCACCCCTTCCGCTTACCAGGTTCCGCAACACGCAACCCTTTTTATCCGTTCGTCACTTTTTTGTATTTTTTTTCCGTTTATGTTCATGATTAGGATAGCTAGACTTGCATGTTGTAGTGGATTTTTAGGTTGTTAGGTAGCTTAGGCTGTGGTTAGTGGATCTAGGTCTGTTTCCTTGGACTGTTCTTACTTCTGTTTTATCCTATGTGCAAATCTGTTGCTGCTATAATCATGATTCATATGCTGCTTTCTTGTATGTTGCTGCTGTTTACATTGAGTTTTTATGTTTATTTTATATCTCTGTACATGCAGCTTGCTTTCTTTTAATTCATATGAACTGATATGATTGCTGTTTATTTTCCGGGACAATCCAATTTTAGCCGGAATGCTGCCCAAATTTTTTGAAAATTGTTTTCATTCTTGTTTTGGTTTGGCAACTCCGTTTTACATTTACATTGAGTTTTTATGTTTATTTTATATCTATGTACATGCAGCTTGATTCTTTAATTCATATGAACTGATATGATTGCTGTTTATTTTCCGGGACAATCCAATTTTAGCCGGAATGCTGCCCAAATTTTTTTAAAAATTGTTTTCATTCTTGTTTTGGTTTGGCAACTCTGTTTTACTATGCTTCCCCCAAACCATTTCATGAATGTTAGGGCCACTTTCTTATCCTCTTTGATTTCCTGGTTCATAACCTGCAAT
This sequence comes from Arachis ipaensis, assembly GCF_000816755.2. Lineage (NCBI taxonomy): Eukaryota > Viridiplantae > Streptophyta > Magnoliopsida > Fabales > Fabaceae > Arachis > Arachis ipaensis. The sequence goes on along the minus strand of NC_029793.2, from coordinate 107,575,208 downwards.
TGTGATTCATTGATTCCAATTTCTGATTTTTTTATTTTTATTCGAATAAGCATCACCCTGTTTTCTTTATTCGATTATGAGTACTTCTATTCTTACCTGTGAATCCTTGTTATATGGAATTTTTTCTATGCCACTTACTTTCCTAACTCACTAATTTTAATTTACTAATTTCTTTTTACCATACTAACCCTCTTGATCTTTTTTCTGATCACTTTCACTTACTCTAACTTTCTCGCGATGGCATATTGATTTTTTTCTTTCCATTTAACATTAATTCAATAACATTTCAATTACTCATTTTCCTTATTCTATATCTCCCTTACCGCTTTGAGTTTCCTTTGTTTAAATTGCCTATTTGCTTTCCTATTTTATCCATTTCCTAGTTTTCTGTTTTTCAGGATGTCTGCCTCACAAAGGAAAGGCAAAGGCAAGGCTACTGGCAAGCGCAAGAGAGGAGATTCCTCCCAGTCCATCACTGCTCTAATGCACGATTCCTCATGACGGGAGAAGAACTTCACACAGCAAGAAAAAGCTAACCAGCTGCTCCCTTCGACTGATCCTATAAAATTTGCAAACCGGTACTGTGAGCTGAAGTACCCGACTTTTGCAAACTCCAGAAATCTATACCTGGAACGTACCTTGAAGATTCCAGACGCCCTCCAGCAATACATCACTGAGTAAATCAAGCAAAGGGACTGGTTCTTTCTGGAGAGACCACTGACAGAGGTCAATGCATCTTAGGTACGAGAATTCTATTGCAACTACTACCTTACTACCCTAGATGCAGTGAACCTGAGGGGAAAGCAAATTCTGGTCACTGAGGAGGCCATAGAGTCCATTCTCCAGCTCCCAGCCAAGTCCGATCAGCCAGATGGCTATGCACAGGCTGAGGAGGACATGGGCCAAATGCGGTTTGATTGGGATGCTGTAAAGGCACGAATAGCTCTCGACCCTGCTGTTCCTTGGGAGATGGGTCAGGACACCACTATGCCTAGAGGGATCAAGAGAGTACACTTGAATGATAAGGCTCGGCTATGGCATCAGATCTTGAGCAACTATGTGATGCCGAGTACTCATGAGACTGAGATCCCGGTTGCCATGATCACCCTCCTCTGGTGTGTGCTGGAGGGTAAGGACCTGTACTTGCCTCGTTTTATCCGGCATTATATGGCCAGGGTCCACGTCCGAGGCACCCTCCCCTTTCCTTATCTGGTTACACGGCTAGGCCGTCAGGCTGATGTGCCTTGGGAGGATGCCGATGAGCGACCACCAGCAGCGGACTGCAGGAAGATCATCCCTCACAGTAGGAACTTCCTTGCTTTGGGCTACAGACCACCACCTGTCACTGCTACTGATGAGACAGTCCCTCCGTCTGCTGGACCCTCTTCATCCACAATTGCCCCAGCTGCCCCTGCTACCACCACTGCACCCGCACCCGCCTCTGAGCCGGTTTATCGCCTCGTGCACCGTCTATTCCGCCAGCTTGATCAAATGGAGTGCCGTAACAGGCGCCGGTATGAGAGATTAGAGTGCCGCAGCAGGCGACGCTATTCCCATATGAAGCTAATGATTAGACAGGGCGCCGACATTCCCTTCGAGCCCGACACACCATCAGAGCCATCAAAGGAGGAGGAGGATGAGCACGAGGAGGAGCCTCATTCCTAGGTGGAGACTCATCAGCAAGCAGGCACAGAGCACGCTACGCCACAGCAGGAGGCCCCACATCAGCTTGAGGCTACGGATCCGGAGATCCCGATCCAGTCAGTCCCCCCTCTACAGCAGCCAGACTCTCAGCCCACTACCGCCACAGAGACCCCAGCTACCATCCCTACCAGTGATGCCACTCCTTCACACCCGGCTTAATTGAGCATCGGGGACGATGCTTCATTTTAAGTGTGGGGAGGTCGCCATCTCTGGCGTTTATTTTGGTGAACTACTACATACTTTTTCTTTTATTTTGGATATTTTTCTGTATTTTTCTTTTTTTCTTTTATTGTTATTTTCTGAGTACTTATACATTGCTACTTGTGTATTTTACTCTATTTTCTGCATTTTGTATTTTTTGTTCATATTTTAGTTATTTAGTTCATTTTAGTTATTTAGTTTAGTTTGCAATTCTAACTTATTAGTGGATCAATTAGTATAGTTTACCCTTTTACATAAGATAGCTTAGTTATAGCTTAGTTTAAATTGACAAATATAAAAAAAGAGTAAGCTAGGAACTTGAACATAATAGATTTAGATCCATAAAACCTTGTATATATAGCATTACATGATGTAGTTAAGCTGACAACATTTCATCAAGGAGGAACATTAAAACTTTAAAAGCCACCCTAAATAATTTTTTTTTATGAGAATAATGGGAATTTTTAACTAAACCTGCATACAATATATAATTGATATATGATGCTTGAGTTAGAGAACGCACAGCCTGTGAGTCTTGAGCTTAAATTGTATGGTTGCATTCAAACCATAATTTCATTTCTGTGTGTTACATTTCTTTTTATTCTGATATTCTTTCCTTTGCTTTAATCTATATGTCCAATTATAGAATATAAAATAGATACATACCAAGAGAATGATTGAGGCCATCATTTGATTTTAGCTCACTCACCCCAAATTAACCTACCTTTTACATCACGCTTGTTAGCCCCCTTGAGCCTTTTAAAACCCCTTGATTCTATTTAGCCAAATTACTAGCCTTAAGCAGAAAAACAAAAGAAAATCCCAAGTGAATCCTTAGTCAGCTTAAGATAGAAAATCATGAATAGAGTTAAATGTGGGAAACCTTTTGGGAACATGGATGATAGAAACAAAAGGTAAAGAAGTAAAAAGGAATAAAATAAAATTTGGGAAGCATGCTCATGAGAAAATCTAAGTGATTCAATTATCATGTGCATTAAAAAAAAAAGGTTATTTTTCAGCATCTAAATAAAAGGGGATACAAAAAGAAATTCCCCAATGAAAACAATGCACATGGAAAGTGAAACATGAGCATGTAACAATAAGTGGTAAATTATGGGAAATTAGGTAAAGAAATTTTATTTTACTAGATATGTATGTTAGGTGAGATCTTAGTCTAATTAAGGATTCGCTTATTAGCTCACTTAACCCTATACATAAATCCTCACCTTTACCTTGGCCCCATTACAACCTTAATTAAGACCTCATGACTTTTTGGTATGACTATATTCTATAATTGTTGATTGGTTAGATGAAAAACAAAGCTGTAGAAATTAAGAATAAAACAAAAGATGGAGTGAATAAACCCAATAAACACTGAGTGACTAGAGAGTAAACACAAAATTCAGTGAGGGTTCAATAACTCATCAACATATATCTGTACTTAATTTACTAATTGTTTTGCAAGTTTGTACAAAGTTTTTCTTTCCCATCTCATTTGCTAAAATGCTTTATTATTTAAGAGTTGGCTATATATATACATGACTCCTTGAGAATGTGGATTAACTTGACTACATGTAAGCTTTATATATGAGTGAATAAATTAGAGTTGCATGATGCATCATTCATTTAGGTAGTTGCATTTAAATTAGGTTGCATTGCATGACATTCCATCACTTTAACCTTAGTTATTTACCTTGGATTTAGCATGAGGACATGCTAGTGTTTAAGTGTGGGGAGGTTGATAAACCCATATTTCATGAGTTCTTTTGTGCTTAATTTGAGTGATTTATACAATCCTTCACCCACTTATTCACATTAATTGCATGGTTTTACTTTCCCTTCCTTATTATGTCATATTGTGAAAAACATGTTTCCTAAGCTTTAAAATTAATTATTTTAATTACCTTTATTTCCATTCGATGCCATGATTAGTGTGTTAAGTAGTTTCAGATTTTCTAAGGCAGAATGACTTAAAGGATGGAAAAGAAAACATACAAAATGGAAGGAGAAAGCAAAACGGAGCTTTGAAGGAAACTGGTATTCACGCGATCGCATGGATGACGCGATCGCGTGCCAAGCACGAATCAGCAGCGACGCGGCCGCATGACTGACGCGACCGTGCGCCTTAAGCAGAACGCACATGACGCGGTCGCGTGACTGACGCAACCGCGTGGAAAGGAAAAGCTCCAGATGACGCGACCGCGTGACCCACGCGGACGCGTGACAGAGGCCACGTATCAGAATTTACAAAATACGCCCCCAACAAATTCTGAAGCCCTTTTTGGCCTAGATCCAAGTACAGACAGCATAGACCAGAGGTTACAAAGTGTGGGAATGCACCCATTCAAAGAGAGCTCGCCAATTTTTAGTTTCTATGATTTAGATTTAGTTTAGAGAGAGATTATCTCTCTCTCTCTTAGGATTTAGGACTTCTTCTTGTTATGGGAGTAACTCTGGATCCAGGTTTTAATGTTCTTTTATTTTAGTTTTACTTTTATTTATTTATTCCAACATTTGAATTGATTATTATACTTTGACTTACGAATTATTCCATGTTACAGACAGTTATTTGAATTAATGATAATTGAGGTATTTTCAGTTCATGATTGTTCTCTTTGATTTAAGTCACCATTGCTTCCTATCTAAGGATATTTTTATTATTCCAGCAATTTTACTTTTCCCCCTTTTGGTCCTGGTTAAGAATTCAGTAACTCAACAGTTATTAAACTCAACGTAATTGATAATCGTTATCTTGCTAATTGAGCTGAACTTAAATAATCCTAACCTTTTCTTAGGAAATAATTAGGATTCAAAGGTCAATTTAATTAGTCCCTTGACTTTCCTTTGCCCTGGTAAAGGATAACTAAGTGGAATTAAGATACAACTTTCATTGTTGTTGAGAGGGATAACCAAGTTGGACTTCTAACTTCCCTTATATTGCCAAAAGTTGTTTTACAGTTATTATTTATTTTTAATTGCCATTTAATTCACTCGTCATTTAAATTACTTGCTTCTCACCTTCTAAACCCCGATTACAACCTTTATAACCAATAATAAGAATGTACTTCCTCGCAGTTCCTGGAGAAGACGACCCGAGGTTTGAATACTCGGTTAACAATTTTTTAGGGGTTTGTTACGTGTGACACCCAAAACGTTTGTAAGAAAGGTTGATTGTTTGGTTTAGTAACTATACTTACAACGAGAGTTTGCTATAACTTCTAAACCATCAATCTTCGGTTCTTCACCCACTTTTACCAAAACTCATAAACTCCCCATTTTAAAACATACACTTACTAAATCCATTCAAAATCAACCCAAAACTCAACCATTCCAACATTAACCATTTCTAAACCTCATTCAATCATTAACCCATCAATTACACCATATTTAACCAATATCTCAATCTCCAACAAGCATTCAGTTCATCAATCACCTTCTATACATAAATACACATATCAATATTACACTTCTATCATGCTCATCAACAAGAGCCTTAACCCATATCATCAATCCAACATATAATTCATATCACACACAACATTACATGCTTTGCCAACCATTACAACCACTCACACTCATTTTCACCCTCATTCATACATTTTTAATTCAATCCAAATTAACCAACAACCACATTAATAATTCCAAAGTCCTATCCTAGGGTCACTAGCCTATGTTTTCACACTACATTACATGTTAGATACAAGAAACTGAAATCATACCTTGGCCGATTCTCGTTCCACTTGGAACACTCTCAAACTCAACTTCCAAGGTTTCCAAACTCAACCAACAAATTTTTCCAAGCTTGGGGCTCCAAACCAAAGCTTCCAAAATCACCAATCAAGCTCCATTACACACATATATAATTCCTAAGCCATAATATCACATCAAACACAATAACTCAATACCCAATACCTCAAATTCAACACTTTCACTAGGGTTTGAGATTTCTTACCTTACCCAAGGATCAAGGGAGCAGAACAAGCCTTCCTTTCAAGCTAATTTGATACTATAAGATAAGGAGCTCACAAATTTCAACATTTTTGCTCATGAAACTTGAAATTAAGGCATGGGAATCGAAGGAGAAAGCTTGGCTTACCTCAAGATTGATTATATGTATTTTGTAGAACTCGATGCTACGATCACGTGGCCGCAAACGGTACGTCAATCGGAGCTCCAGATCAAAAGTTATCAACAATGGAAGATTGAAGTGAATAGGAGCAAGGGTTTTGATCTTTCCCCCCTTTTTCCCTTTGTGTTCAGCGTGTGTGTGTTCTTGGAGGAGAGGGAGTGCTGAGCTCTCTCATTAACTGAGAGCTTGGCTGGGCCTTTGGGCCCAACTTGGGCCTGGTTGGCCCGGTTTGGTCCGTTCGGCCCAATCTTGGGCCGATTTCTTTAAAATTGGTGTCGAAATTCTCGTTTTAAATTTCTCTACCACATTAAACCATAAAATCTCATTTCTAACTTTCTAGAATATATTTTAATTTATGGGTTAATTAGCCATTAATTAACCGGATTTTATATTCTACCCACCTAATTGGAAATTTCGCCCACAAAATTCGAACTCAGTTACCTGAGAATAGGTGTGGGTAGTCCGCTCGCATTTCTGACTCAAGTTTCCAAGTGTGCTCCTCAACACCGGCTCGACTCCATGCCACTTTCACTAATGAAACCTCTTTTTCACGCAACTTCTTAATACTCGTGTCATCAATCCTGACCGGAGTCACCAGCAGCGTCAAGTCTTCCTTTAACTGAACTTATTCCTGTTCCAACACATGGCTAGCATCAAGAGTGTACTTCCGAAGCTGCAACACGTGAAATGCGTCGTGCATGTTCGAAAGATGAGGCGGTAGAGCCATCTGATACGCCACCGGTCTAACTCTCTCGAGGATCTGAAACGGACCGATGTATCGAGGATTCAGCTTCTTTGTCTTAATCGCTCTTCCTACTCCTGTTGTCGAAGTAACCTTAAGGAAAACATGGTCTCCTTCCTCAAACTCTAAGGTTTTTTGCCTCTGATTGGCGTAACTCTTCTGACAGCTCTGAGCAGTGAGCATCCTATCTCTGATTTTCTTAACTTGTTCCGTAGTCTCAGCTATCAATTCCGGCCCTAACAAGCTCTTTTCCCCGGCCTCATACCAGCATAGCGGAGATTGGCATTTCCTCCCATACAGAGCCTCATACAGAGCCATTCCGATGCTCGCATGGTAGCTATTATTGTACGCAAACTCCACTAGCGGCATATAGCGGTCCCAGCTCGCCGGCTGATCCAAAACACAAGCCCTCAACATATCTTCTAGGGTTTGAATTGTTCTCTCAGATTCATCATCTTTTTGAGGATGGTAAGATGTACTTAAGCTCAAACGGGTTCCAAAAGCTCTCTGAAATGCACCCTAGAATCTCGAAGTGAAACAGGGATCTCTGTCAGAAATTATAGTCGTAGGCACACCATGAAGTCTCAAAATCTCCTTTATATATAGGCGTGCTAACTCCTCAAGGGTATAGTTCATTTGAATGGGTAAGAAGTGAGCCGACTTTGTCAGCCGATCCACAATTACCCAGACAGCATCAAAACCGATTCTAGTCCTCGGCAATCCCGACATGAAATCCATCGCAATGCTCTCCCACTTCCATTGCGGAACGTCCAAAGGTTGCAACATCCCGGAAGGTCTCTGATGTTCAATCTTCACCTTTTGACAAGTTAAGCACTTCGAGACATACTCCGCCACATCATTCTTCATACCAGGCCACCAGACATAGCCTTTAGATCATGGTACATCTTAGTACTCCCAGGGTGAATAGAAAATCTGCTTTTGTGTGCTTTCTTTAGTATATCTTGCCGCAAGGTCCCAACATCTGGCACAATGATCCTACCCTTAAATCTCCACAATCCATCTTGATCCCATGACACTCTCCATTGCTTCCCTTGCTCAATAGCAAGTAATACCTTCGGCAACACATCATCGTCTTGATGAGCCTTTAAGAGTTCGGATTTAAAATCACTTGAGATTTGTAACCGACTCAAACACAGAGTTCCGGAGACTTCCTGAACACCAACCTTCAGACTCTCGAATGCTCTAAGAAGCTCCTCTTCTCGAAGCATCATCCAAGAAGCATACAGCGATTTTCGACTTAGCGCATCCGCTACAACATTCGCTTTTCCCGGATGGTAATTCAACTCAAAGTCGTAGTCTTTCAGTAATTCCATCCACCTCCTCTGTCGCATATTAAGCTCTTTCTGATCAAAGAGGTATTTCAAGCTCTTATGATCAGAGAAAACTCATAACTTAACCCCATAGAGGTAATGCCTCCACACCTTTAGTGCAAATACAACCGCAGCGAGCTCCAAGTCGTGTGTCGGATAATTAACTTCATGAGATCTCAACTATCGTGAGGCATACGCTACCACATTCCGGTGCTGCATCAGCACGCACCCCAGACCCTTTAGTGAGGCATCACAATACACCTCAAATGGTTCAGTCAGCTCGGGTAACACCAACACTGGAGTGGTAGTTAGCTTTTGCTTCAACGCTTGGAAACTCTCTTCACACTCAAGAGTCCAAAAAAGTGGCGCGTCTTTGCGGGTTAATTTTGTTAATGGCAATGCTATCTGCAAGAAACCTTTGATGAACCTCCTATAGTAGCCAGCTAAGCCCAGAAAACTCCTTATCTCAGTAACTGAGGTTGGTCGCTTCCACTCCATCACTGCTTTTACCTTGGCAGGATCCACTGCTATCCCCTATTTACTCACCACGTGCCCCAGAAACTTCACCTCGCTCTTCCAAAACTCACACTTAGATAACTTGGCGTACAATTTTCTCTCCTTCAGAATTTGTAACATGGTTCGCAAGTGCTCGACATGCTCTTCTTCGGTCTTAGAATAAATTAGTATGTCATCAATGAAGACAACAACAAACTTATCCAAGAATGGGCGGAAGATTCTGTTCATATAGTCCATAAATATTGCAGGAGCGTTTGTCAACCCAAAAGACATTACAGTGTACTCGTAATGACCATAACGAGTCTTGAAAGCGGTCTTAGGGATATCCTCATCTCTCACCCTTATCTGGTGATAACCAGATCGCAAATCAATCTTGAAGAAAACTTCTGCTCCTTGTAACTAATCCATGAGATCATCAATTCTCGGCAGTGGGTACTTATTCTTTATCGTGACCTTGTTCAGTTGTCTGTAATCCACACAAAGCCGCATACTCCCATCTTTCTTCTTCACCAATAACACTGGCACTCCCCATGGAGAAACACTAGGGCAGATAAAATGCTTGCTCATTAAGTCTTCCAACTGAGTCTTGAGCTCGGCCATTTCTAAGGGCGACATTCTGTAAGGGGCAATCGAGATAGGCCCTGTTCCTGGCACCAACTCAATTGCAAACTCAACCTCTCAGCTAGGAGGGAGTTCCTCAATGTCATCAGGAAACACCTCAGAAAATTCACAAACAACTGGGATTTGCTCTAAGCTTTGTTCTTCACCCGACACACTCGCAGCTAACAGCATAACACCTTGACATTCCTGCCCTGAACAGTTTACTACCACATAGTTCAAGTAACAACCATTCACCATAACTGGCTCTTCTGACCCTTCAGGCATGAAATACAACGATTTCTCAAAATAGTTCAACAGAAAACGATTCTTAGACAACAAGTCCATCCCCAAGATAAGATCGAGACTAGTCATCGGCAAACAGATCAAGTTATGAATGAAATCGCGTTGTTTAACCTTAAAAGAAACTTGCAGACACCCTAACCTAGTTATCATGGCTTCGTGGGTGGCATTATACACTTTCAGATCGTAGCCCAAGACCACAATCTTTAGTCCTAAATCACTAGCCTTTTCAAATACAATGAATGAATGTGATGCTCCAGAATCAAACAAAGCATTTAAAATCTGACCAGCCATTTCACAGTTACCTCGGATAAGTGTCTCGGACCCCTCAACACCCGCAGTGGAAGTAGTAAACACCTGTTTAGGCTGTTGTGCTCTCCCGGTACCCTGTCTCTGCTTCTCTGGATAGTTGAGGCTTTATGCCCCGGCTTCCCACATGAGTAACACAACCCCGATCCAGCCTTGCACGGAACACCAGGATGGTAACTCCCACATCTAGCACACGCCTACTCATTCTGAGGCTGCTTCCTGAATCTCCTCCCCAGAACATTGTTGGTATTAGGCCTCCTTAAGTTGTTCTGACCCTGAGTCCTCTGTGGTGCAAAACCTCCCCGCTTGAAGGGCGGACCTCTAGGAGCAAAACTCTTCCCTCGGTTCAGTGGGAATGATCCGCTCTGGCTTCTTCTTTCTGCAGCTGCCTTCTTCACACATTCCTCGGCAACTCTGCTCTTGTTTACCAACTCAGAGAAAGTCCTGATCTCCATAGGCCCTACTGAGCTGTAGATGTCGCTTCGGAGCCCTCCTTCGTATTTGATGTATATCCACTCCTCGAAGTCTCCCGGAGCTCCTTGACACATATGGGAGAATCTGAACAGCTCCTCAAACTTGTCTGTGTACTCAGATACAAACATAGTACCATGCTTCAACTAGTAGCTCAAGTTCCTTTGCCGTCTGAGCGGAGTTCGGAAAGTACTTCTTGTTGAATTCTTCCTGGAAGGCATCCCAGGTGATAGGGTCGACACCCTGCTGTATGAGACATCGGGTGCCCTGCCACCAATGTGACGCTTCCCCGGTGAGCAAATAAGTGGCAAATTCGATGCAATGCTGCTCAGGTATCAACTACGCTTGCAGTGCGCACTCCATAGCTTGAAACCAAGTGTCGGCCTCAGTTAGATTGGTGGTTCCCTTGAATTTTGGTGGATTGACCTTTAAGAAGGTCGCCAATTTCATTGAACCTTGAGTCCTATTTTTTCCATTTCCCCCATTATGATTATTGTTGTTCATCTGTTGTCCGAGTGCCTCAGCAGTGGCCTGCATAGCAGCAGCCATGTTCTGCAATGCAGCCATGAAGTCCACCGGGTCATTTTGGTTAGTTTCTAGCCCATGAGTACTGGCACGTCCTCTCCCACGGCCTTGACCGTGTCCACAAGGTGCCATCTGATTTCTATACAAACCAAACAATCGATATCAAGTTGATCAGTCTCAATATCGGAAGTCTAGTGCTTCAAAGTCCCAAATGCATGCTCATGAATGTTTATGCTAGTTATATCAGTTAGATATCCTAATAGCACATAAACATAAACACAGAGAATGCACAGAAGCATAGTCAGTCTGTCCCTCAGGCTCTATAGGAATGAACTGCTCTGATACCATAATGTAACACCCTACCACACAGAGTCTTATGCTTCAGTCATAAAATAGAGGTGGCAAGGCATTACGACCTCTAAAAATAAAATCTAGTAGGTATAATATTGCAAAAATATTTATAACTAAGAGCCTTTGAAGAAAAAAGGGTAAATCAAAACCGTTAAATCAAAAAGCGCAACACTTCAATCGATAACGTAAACGAACAGACAGAGAGTAAGTTAAAGCTAAGAGATATACAAAAGAGTGCCAAAATACATATATCAAGACTCGGGACTCGGCTTGCAAAGATAACCGATCCGAGCAAATAAGGTATACATACATATATAAGGAACTTGCTAAAAGACAACCCAAAAGACAATATACAGAACCTGCTTCTCCAAAATAGCCTCTAAGAAGAGCTAATACAAAATATATATACAATGGAGAATATGAGTATCTAAACAAGCATATAATGATCAAAATAAAATCCTAAGTTACAAGGATCTCTACCAAAAGGAAGTCTACAGCATGCCTCAGCGAGGAGCCTTACGTCCTGCATCTAAAAACCATAAAATCTGCATGGATGAGAACCGAAGGTTCTCAGCATGGTAACAGTGCCCAAATATCTAACACATAATATCCTGGGAAAGCCGAAGGCAATCCTAGAACTTCCAGATTATAATCAAAGCGTAAAACATGCTAAACCAAAAGATATGTAAATAGGCGACTAACTTAAGGATCTTCGGACTAACTAAACATCCCCTTTCCAAATCCTGTAAACCTCCCAACCGCCAATAGTGATCCAATATACAAGCACAATTATATCAAGCAAAGAAATGCACAAGTAGGAAACAAGTAAGGCAATTTGGCAATAAGAAAGTAATGATGCAATCAAACAGGCATTCCAAACAATTCACATATAATGCAGATGATGCATGCCTGTCCTAGTGGCTGATGAATCTCATCTGTCGGTTATAAAACCAACCCAACAAGTCCTGGTAGCTAACCATTGGACTGTCCCTCTGTCGTGCATCTCCAACTTGAGTTATACTCAACATAAATCATAATCTCATATATATATATATCCAACACCCTCACTGGTGTATATTTGCGGGGGCGAGTTCATCCGGGACTTTCACAATGCCCGGCCACACTTACGACATAAGGTCAGCAGAGTATCGAGTCTCCACCTGGAGCACGTGGTGGCTAGCCACTGCTTTCACCCAGGGAGACTCGTATCTCACATAGGTGGAGTGCAAATAATCATAATATCAACAATTTAATTCAGCATATATGCATTTAGTCATAGCCACACATTAATATTCATCTCAGCCATTCAGCTTTCAACTCATAATTCATAATCAGATTTAATCACCATCACATACAGCCAGTCGGCCCGTATCACACTCAGCCATTCGGCTATCATCATATACAGCACTCCACCATCCTCCTCAATAATTCATATCCTCATCTTTCATCATAATTCATCATAACATCCTCTTTCTTCACCCACAAGTTACCCTCTCCCCTAGCTTACTCTCATTCGCTAGGTATTCTATATCAATTCAAGATTTAAGGGATGAAAATGGAGATTTATAAGTGTGAAATAACACCTCAGAAGGTTACAAGCTTGTTGGGAATGTAAGAGACTTGAAAACAAAAGCTTAAAAAAAGGGCTGGGTCACGTGCATACGCACAAGGGTGTGCGTGCGCACGCCCAGAAGCATCTTTAAAAGTGTGCGTACGCACAGGAAGCAAAATCTTCAGGGTTGAATGCATGCACAAGGCGTGCTGGCACCACCAACAGTATGCCATTCCCAATGTGTGCGTGCGCACAGGCCTGTGCGTACGCACAACTCGTAATTCTTCGTTGGTTGTGTGTGCCCACAGGGCATGCTAGCGCTCTTACCAGTAGCCCTGTCCCCGCGTGTGCATACGCAAAAGGCTGTACGTGCACACAGGTCCAAATTCCCGCGGGATGTGCGTGCGCACACAAACCAGAAATCACAAATTCTGTAAAAGTTGCAGAATTCAGATTTTTAGCCCGAACTTCCAACGATCATATCTGCTTCCGTAAAAATCATATTTCTACCAAATATAAACCATTATAAAGCCTATGAAATCATCTTTCTTTTGATATAAAAATCATCAAATTCTGAAAAGAATAACTCAAGATATGATCCGTTGAAGTTCATCTAAATCCCACTTTTACCAAAACTCATAAACTCCCCATTTCAAAATATACACTTACCAAATCAAATCAAAATCAACCCAAAACTCAACCATTCGAAGATTAACCATTTCCAAACCTCATTCAATTATTAACCCATCAATTACACCATATTTAACCAATATCTCAATCTCCAATAAGCATTCAGTTCATCAATCACCTTATATACATATATACACATATCAATATTACACTTCTATCATGCTCATCAACAGGAGCCTCAATCCATATCATCAATCCAACATATAATTCATTCACACACAATATTACATGCTTTGCCAACCATTACAACCACTTACAATCATTTTCACCCTCATTCATACATTTTTAATTCAATCTAAATTAACCAACAACCACATCAATAATTCCAAAGTCCTATCCTAGGGTCACCAGCCTACGTTTTTATACTACATTACATTTTAGATACAGGAAACTGAAACCATACCTTGGCTAATTCCCGTTACACCCGGAATACCCTCAAACTCAACTTCCAAGGTTTCTAAACTCCACCAATAGATTTTTCCAAGCTTGGGGCTCCACATCAAAGCTTCCAAAATCACCAATCAAGCTCCATTACACACATATATAATGCCTAGGCCATAATATCACATCAAACACAATAACTCAATACCCAATACCTCAAATTCAATATTTTCACTAGGGTTTGAGATTTCTTACCTTACCCAAGGATCAAGGGAGCAAGAACAAGCCTTCCCTTCAAGCTAATTTGATCCTATAACACAAGAAGCTCACAACTTTCAATATTTTTGCCCATGAAACTCAAAACTAAGGGCTGGGAATCGAAGGAGAAAACGTGGCTTACCTCAAGATTGATTATATGGGTTTTGTAGAGCTCAATACTGCGGTCGTGTGGCCACAAACGGTGTATCAATCAGAGCTCCGGATCAAAAGTTATCAACAATGGAAGATTGAAGTGAATAGGAGAAAGGATTTTGATCTTTCTGTCCTTTTCCCCTTTGTGTTCAGCGTGTGTGTGTTCTTGGAGGAGAGAGAGTGCTGAGCTCTCTCATTAAATGAGACCTTGGCTGGGCCCTTGGGCCCAACTTGGGTCCGGTTGGCCTGGTTTGGCCCGTAATCTTGGGGCGATTTCTTTAAAATTGGTGTCAAAATTTTTGTTTTAAATTTCTCTACCACATTAAACCATAAAAATCTCATTTCTCACTTTCTAGAATATATTTTAATTTATGAATTAATTAGCCATTAATTAACCGGGTTTTACATGGAGCGGTGAGTTGATGGATGAAGTGGATATGGGGAACCTAATCGGTGGGGGTTACTTGTGGTTAATTTCATTGAAATGAAAATAGTTTCTTCCCCTAGGCCATTATTTCATTTTGGTTAAAAATTGCTTGTGAAGGTTGCTGAGAAAGGAATGAGTAAAAGAGGTACATTCTAACTTTCTCTCCCTGTATTTTGTTTCGACAGCTTTTGAATTTTGTTTGTTTAGTATGGGTTTTGAGAGAGAGAAAGAAAAGAGGAAGACAGTGGACTGGTTAGACGTTTGGGTGAGTGAGGATGTTAAGATGCGTACATTACTGTTCATAGATATGGAGGCTGTGAAGGAAATAGATTTGAGGAAGATAGTGAAGCTAGGTTCAGGGATTCATGTGAAACTGTTACTGTGTGCCAGCGATGACCGTGTGTATCATAGAGCAAAGGATTTTGAATTTTTCTTCATCAATAGTTGTGTCATGGAGGAACTGAAAGTGAAACTTCCATTCTCAGGGTTTCAATGTCAAGTGTTGAGGCAGTTGAACTGCGCCCCCTCTCAGCTTCATCCAAATGGGTGGTCATTTTTACGAAGCTTTGAGATGTTGATGGAGTATCTAGAAGAGAAGCCTTCTTTGGAACTTTTCTTCTCGATGTTTCAGCAAAAGGCGTTTGGAAGGGTGGGTGGATTAATGGTGCACGAAATTGTGATCTCCAGGCTCGAACAAATCCTGGTAATGGCTCCAAAGCTTGGTGCTCTGATCTTAATTCATAATTGTCACAACTTCGATACAACTAACCAGCAAGTGCACTGGGTCGTCCAAGTAATACCTTACGTGAGTAAGGGTCGAATCCCACGGAGATTGTTGGTATGAAGCAAGCTATGGTCACCTTGTAAATCTCAGTCAGGCGGATATAAATTGATAATGGAGTTTTCGAATAATAATTAATAAGATAGGGATAGAGGTACTTATGTAAATCATTGGTAGGAATTTCAGATAAGCGAATGGAGATACTTTCGTTCCTCTGAACCTCTGCTTTCCTGCTATCTTCATCCAATCAGTCTTACTCCTTTCCATGGCTGGCTGTATGCAAGGGCATCACCGTTGTCAGTGGCTACACCCCCTCCTCTCAGTGAATAATATGCTCACGCACCCTGTCACAGCACGGCTATTCATCTGTCGGTTCCCGATCATGCTGGAATAAGATTC
>NC_029793.2:107555873-107558700 GCF_000816755.2 Arachis ipaensis | reverse complement strand
GGCTAACAATGGAAGATAAAAGGTAGGCTATTTGGGTAAGTGAGCTAAATGAAATGATGGCCTCAATCACATAAATGCATGAATACATAAAATAATGGACATAAAGAATCAAACAAATCAAAGATTACAATCATAGAAAGGGAATAATGCACACAAGAAGGAAAAATAAGTGGTTGTAAGATGTAACCACACCGTTAGGCTCAAATCTCACAAGCTTGTGTTCTTAGCTCAAAACATGTTCCACAATATATATAATTAAAGCAAGTTCTATGAAAAGTTTTCACTCAAATCAATTGACATGCCCTATAGATAGAAATCTTGAAAAATTCTCATTATTTTGACTAAGCTTATTGTGTATGCATATGCAAAAATAAGAAAATGCAAGTAAAAATCCTAAAATCCTATAATGAAATGCAAAAGTATTGGAGTTAGAAATTTGTCACCCAAGATTGCCGATCGGTCGGACGACCTCCCCACACTTAAAAGTTTGCACCGTCCTCGGTGCACTCAAAGATGAGCAAGGGGGTACGGCGACTCTCCGGATTGCTATGTGTTCTTTCTTCCGCTTCCATGGTTGCTTGTGGTGCATTTATCATGAAAAACAAAAATATAACACCATAAGATGAGAATATATAAAAGCAAAGAAGCATACATTGTTGGAATGAGGTAAATCACTAGAATTGAGTGAGTGAATTAGTGTGACATTAAGAAATATTAGGTGTGTGAATTCTAAATTGCGCGATTTAGAATACACATTAGCATAAAAGCTATGTCACAAAAGAAGCATGCACTTCACTTATCCTAGTGTGCTTGAGATGATTTAAGTAAGCTTGTAAGGTAAGACAAGCATTAGAGAAGCATGAAAGCATTCAAGTCAAACATATGGATGGATATAATCATGAAATACAATGCATTAAGGTAAACCATGGGCTCCCAATATTGATCCTCATCTGTTCTCGGATCCCATATTTTGTCTTCACACCCATCTCCAAGTTGATTATCATTAATCCATGTGGGTGGTGAGCAAGGTGAATTCTCAACAAAGTGATTAAACATCCTTCTAGACCCATGTACTCTAGTTATACACCAACCTTTGCTATCAAGCTTTGGACATGTAACCATAATGAACCTAGAAGGATGCTTCCAACCACTAACCATCTCCTTTTTACTCCTAAAGCCACTAATTTTTCTAAGTTGACTAAATGCAAGAATTAAAGGAATCTACAACTACAAAAACAAGAGATCAACAATAGAAAAGGAAAGAAGACACATTTATTATGAATTACCTCTTATTGAATTGGAAAAATGTAGAAGGAACAATACTAGATCTACAACAAAGTATAAGAACAACATAAAGGAAATTACAACAAAGGAATAGAAGAAGATTGAATGTAGCAACAAAGAATTGAGAGATAGAAGTGGAAGAAAGCAAAGATTAAAACCTAGATCTAAAAACTAAACCTAATTCTAGAGAGAAGAGAGAGCTTCTCTCTCTAGAAACTAACTCTCACTACTAAACTAAGCTAAAACTAAACTAATGGTAACTAACTTCTAAAGTATGAAAAGTATGAAAAGTCTCTCCATTCCCCCTTCAATCCTTGGCTTAAATAGAATCAGAAATGAGTTGGATTGGGCCCACAAGGCTTTAGAATTCGCTGGCCACGTTTTGTTTTAAGTGAACCAGGTGGCAGCAACGGCGCGTGCGTGTACTATGCGCGTACGCGTCACCATGCGCGGTTCAACCATAGCAAATCTTATATCGTTTCGAAGCCCCGGATGTTAGCTTTCCAACCCAACTGGAACCGCATCATTTGGACCTCTGTAGCTCAAGTTATGGCCGATTAAGTGCGAAGAGGTCGGCTTGACAGCTTTCCGGTTCTTCCATTTCTTCATGAGTTCTCCAACTTTTCATGCTTTCTTTCTTCATTCCCTTGATCCAATCTTTGCCTCCTAAACCTTAAATCACTTAACAAACTCTACTTGTCCATAAGCCTGTTTTCTTGAGCTGTCTGCAATCTCTAGTGAGATTTTAGCAGCTTGCACCCCATAGATTCCCAGTTTCTCTATTACAGAGAGGGGCATGAGGTTTATTCCTGAACCAAGGTCACATAGAGCCTTAAAGATCATGGTGCCTATGGTACAGGGTATTATGAACTTTCCAGGATCCTGTCTCTTCTGAGGCAATGTCAGTTGATCCAGATCACTTAGTTCATTGATGAACAAGGGAGGTTCAACTTCCCAAGCATCAATGCCAAACAATTTGGCATTCAGCTTCATGATTGCACCAAGAAACTTGGCAGTTTGCTCTTCAGTGACATCCTTATTCTCTTCAGAAGAGGAATACTCATCAGAGCTCATGAAGGGTATAAGGAGGTTCAATGGAATCTCTATGGTCTCTAGATGAGCCTCAGAGTCCTTTGGTCCCTCAGAGGGAAGCTCCTTATTGGTCACTGGACGTCCCAGGAGGTCTTCCTCCTTGGGATTCACGTCCTCTCCTCTCCTCACAGGTTCGGCCATGGCGCTTATGTCAATGGCCTTGCACTCTCCTTTTGGATTCTCTTCTGTATTACTTGGGAGAGTACTAGGAGGGATTTCAGTGATCCTTTTACTCAGCTGGCCCACTTGTGCTTCTAGATTTCTAATGGAAGTCCTTGTTTCATTCATGAAACTTACAATGGCCTTAGATAGATCAGAGACTAGATTTGCTAAATTAGAAGCATTTTGTTCAGAGTTCTCTGTCTGTTGGTGAGTTGATGATGGAAAAGGTTTATTATTGTTAAACCTGTTTCTTCCACCATTATTAAAGCCTTGTTGGGGCTTTTGATCC
>NC_029793.2:107545545-107545873 GCF_000816755.2 Arachis ipaensis | reverse complement strand
TGATTGCTTTAACATTGGCAGGTGGTGGTAATTTTTCAATTACCTCTATTTTTGCTTGATCCACCTCTATTCCCTTGTTTGGGATCTTATGCCCAAGAACAATTCCTTCAGTCACCATGAAGTGACACTTTTCCCAGTTTAAAACTAGGTTGGTTTCTTGGCATCTTTTCAGAACAAGTTTCAAGTGATCAAGACAGGAGCTGAATGAGTCTCCATATACTGAGAAGTCATCCATGAAGACTTCCAAAAATTTTTCCACCATATCAGAGAAAATAGAGAGCATACATCTCTGGAAGGTTGCAGGTGCATTGCATAGCCCAAAGGGCAT
>NC_029793.2:107515175-107538159 GCF_000816755.2 Arachis ipaensis | reverse complement strand
ATCATCACCTTCATCACAGTTAAGCGCGAATGAACATCTTAGATAGGAACAAGCGTGTTTGAATGGAAAACAGGAATACTTACATTAATTCATCGAGACACAGCAGAGCTCCTCACCCCCAACAATGGGGTTTAGAGACTCATGCCGTCAGAGAATACAAAGTTTAGATCTGAAAATGTCATGAGATACAAAATAAGTCTCTAAAAGTTGTTTAAATACTAAACTAGTAGTATAGTTGCTTCCAATAATTGTGTGGAAGAAAATGTATCCCCTGAGGTATCTCAGGGATCTCTTGATTTGCAGTCAAATGTTCTACCACTGAGTTCAAAGGTCAAACTACAACTTACACAACAATAAAATGACCAAGACACCACAGACTATAGAAACAAGAAGTTGAAGGAACGCTAACAATTTCAGATACACAACATCAGTATGAAGATTTTCCACTCGTTCGCTCGTCTTCAAATTAAGGGTATTCAGTTGACAAGAGCGATCATCTCCAATGTCAAAATGTTGGATACTTGGACATGCCCATCTAAACCATCCACATCGCCTTGCAGGACACGCGTAATACTTTCTACCCGGGTTGGCCATGCTATTTGAAACTTGTAACGGTGCTCTTAAACCATACTCACAAAAACGTTCTCCCGTTATGTTGCCACTGTCGTACGAACCATTTGTAGATCTTTTACTTGTGGAAGCCATTGTTAACCAGGCTATACATTTAACAATAAGCAACAATCATTTACCAGGTTAACAACAAATAGTAACACAACACAAGAATGAATCAACTAGTCGAAATAAAATTATTTAATGAATCTAATTAAAACAAATTTTCCAATTCAAGATATCTCAGAGGAAGAGATTCTTTGTTGTATTTAAAATCAAATGTTGGTGCCTCTAGCTTTTCCAATAAATTTTCACACTCCTAGTATGTTAGATAATAATAAAAATACATTCCCAAATCAATATAATTATGATAAACAGTTCTCGAATCATCTTCTTTATTTTTCTATATAAGTAATCATCATAAATAAATTTAAAAAAATAACAATCAAAGATGCATAAATCAGCAATTAACAAGCACAAGTAAGCTAAAAAAAATTATATAATACGCAAACAATGAAATCAGCACTCAGCAATCACACATTCCCAAATCTTTAAAAAAGATGACACAAAATTCATAAATCTGCAAATGAGGGCAAATAAGAACTCAGATATAAGAACTTCAGAAATCTTTAACATTTGAAGAAGCACAAATCAACAATTTTAACCAAATCAGGGCGAATCTCAAATCATCCAACAAGAAATTTAAACATTTTCATCAACATGAGGACAAATAAGAAGGTAAGGGTTTCACAAATTAAAAAAGAGGAATAAAAAATTCCTCTTGAACTTTACAAAATTAACAAGCAAATAAGGTAAATTAAAAGAACATACCAGCTCCGTTGACAGAGAAACAGCAGAAACCAGACGCACAACTCTGAGATGGTGGCGACGCAAACCCACAGGTGCAGATACGACAGCAGCGTCACAAATCGAGGGTGGCAACTGGGGACACGAAGATGAACCAAGGAGAATTGGAGAGGCGCTGTCATCGTTTGGACCCTTGGAGGTGCTACCGGCGACGGGTCATGCTCCAAGATTTGTTTACAGCAAAGGAGAGGAAAAAGAGTAAAGAAGAAAAAAGAGATTAGGATTACATGCTGATGAAAATGAAATTGTATTTAGGAGTTAGGGTTATTAATTAAAATTAAAGGCATTTTAATAATTTTAAATATTTAGTCTCCACTTTTTATTTCAGACCAAATATAATAAGGAGACATAAATCAATCTTATACACTTCTACACCAAATATAATACTCATATTTATCTATGTATCTGTCTTTTGGTCTCTGTCTCTCAAACAAAGGCTTCTTTAGATTTTAGAAACCACATAGCATAGCCGGGCGTGTTGTATTGTTCGGTTAAGGCGTTCGGCACTTCGGCAGAAGGCTTAATAAGAATAAGTATGAAACAATGGAACACACTAATGCCACTGCTGTCCCTGGGAATTCTCGTCTCCCCAACAAGAACACACAACACCCAATTTTGAATCCCATTCCTTATTATTATTCTCAATAGTCCCCCTTTCTCTTCTGCTTCTGCTTCCATTTTTCAATTTCATGCTGATCTCTTTCGTACTCTTTCTGCTCCGGATCTCTCGCGTACCCCAGGTTTTCACCTACTCTTTCTTTCTTTCTTTTTTCGGTCAAACACATTTTGACTTCCTTTGACTTCTCTCCTTTCCTTTTATGTCTTTTTTTTTTTGTTTTTCTTTTCAATTTTTTTTTCTCGGTTATATATTCTGTGACATATGGTGTCCCTATCTGTTTTAATTAGTCTCTCTTTAAAAAAAACTGCAAGTTTTTGTGATGATAGGAATAGACGCTGTTTGTTTCGTTACTTGAGGGTGTGTTACTAATTTCTTTCTAAAGTGCTTTTTTTTTTTGCTCTCGACATTTATCTACTATGCATGTTGAACCGCCTCGAAGAAATTATTAATCATGTATGATTGCTGTTCTCCTTCGTGTTTCTTATCTTCTTTGTTTGATGTCGTGATGGAGTAAAAAGAAGGAAGAAAAATAGTAAATTTGAGTAATGATTCATTTTTTGTGAGCTTATTAGATTTTTGCATCTGGTAGTATCTAATTAGGAAACACTGTTGTGTATTCACAGTTCCAAGGATTTTGTGATGATGGATTTAAAGACAAAGAGGAGAACTATTACAGACAATGGTGATGGAGGGGATGATTTAGTCCTTGCTAATTTGATTGCAAATGGAGATGAGGTAGGTCCTCTTGTCAGGCTCGCCTTTGAAACAGGGCGGCCACAAGGGCTCCTTCACCAGCTGAGTTATGTGGTTAAGAAAAAAGAAGCTGAGATCGAGGAGCTGTGCAAAACCCACTACGAGGATTTCATCCTTGCGGTTGATGAGCTTCGAGGTGTGTTGGTTGATGCAGAGGAGCTAAAGGGCGAGCTGCAAAGCGACAATTTTAAGTTGCAGCAGGTTGGCAGCACCCTTCTAGTGAAGCTTGAGGAGCTTCTTGAGTCTTATTCTGTTAAGAAGAATCTGACGGAAGCTATAAAAATGTCAAAGAAATGTATGGAGGTGTTGGAGGTATGTGTCAAGTGTAACAGTCACATTTCTCAAGGCCAGTTTTATCTTGCATTGAAATATGTCAACTTGCTTGAGAAAAGTTACTTGCAGGATATTCCTGTAGACTCTCTCAAAATGGTCATTAAGAAGAGAATTCCGATAATAAAATCGCACATTGAGAAGAAAGTATGCAATCAGGTTAATGAATGGATGGTTCACATAAGGAGTTCTGCTAAAACTATAGGGCAAACGGCTATTGGTCGTACTGCAACTGTTCGTCAGAGGGACATGGAAATGCTGGAACAGCAGAGGAGGGCCGAGGAGCAGAATGTTTCGGGAGTAGGGGATCTAGCTTATACTTTGGATGTAGAAGACATTGAAGAAGATTCCAACTTCAAGTTTGATCTTTCACCTCTCTATCGTGCTTATCATATTCATGATCATCTGGGTATCAGAGAGCGGTTTCGCGAATATTACTACACTAATAGACTGTTACAATTGAATTCAGACCTGGAGTTATCTATGGCACAACCTTTTGTTGAATCATACCAGACATATTTTGCTCAAATAGCCGGATTCTTTATAGTGGAGGATAGAGTCCTGAGAACGACTGGGGGGCTTCTGACAGCGGATCAGGTTGACACAATGTGGGAGACAGCCGTGACTAAAATGACATCTGTGTTGGAGGAAAAGTTCTCCCTTATGGACTCTGCCACTCATCTTCTCCTGGTGAAGGATTACGTCGTTCTCTTTGGGTCTACTCTCAGACAATGTGGACGTGAGATCGGCACACTTCTTGATATGCTCGATAGCAACCATGACAAATACCACCTTCTTCTTTTGGAAGAATGTCGGAAACAATTTGTTGATGGTCTGGACAATGACTCATATGAGCAACTGGTGATAAAGAAAGAAACTGACTATGAGAGTAGTGTTTTGTCGTTTAATCTTCAGACTTCAGACATCATGCCTTCTTTTCCATATGCTGCACCGTTCTCCTCCATGGTACCCGATGCTTGTCGCATTGTAAGATCCTTTATCAAAGGCTCTGTTGATTACTTGTCTGATTGCACGCATACAAATCTCTTTGATGTTGTGAGGAACTATTTGGATAAGTTCCTGATTGATGTATTGAATGGAACATTACTCAATACTATCAACAGTGGCAAGATAAGTGTACCTCACGCTATGCAGATTGCTGCAAATATAGCTGTTCTTGAAAGAGCTTGCGATTTTTTCCTTCGTCATGCGGCTCAACTGTGTGGCATCCCATTCCAATCAGTTGAAAGGCTTCAAGCTACTTTGACATCAAAGTTGGTCCTGAAGACGACAAGAGAAGCAGCTTATATTGCTGTGCAGAGTTTGGTAGACTCCAAAATTGACGAGTTTATGTCTCTTAGCGAAAGAGTCAATTGGACTTCTGAGGAGACAAATCAGAATGGGAATGGCTACATGAATGAAGCTATCAATTACCTCGAGTATGTTCTATCCACAGCGCAGCAAATTCTATCCATGGATGCTATGTACAAAGTTGGGGTTGGTGCTTTTGAGCATATTTCCAATTCCATTGTGGCTGCTTTCTCTAGTGATGGCGTCAAAAGGTTTAATGCAAACGCAGTCATGAACATAGAGAATGACCTCCAGATCATAGAGAATTTTGCAGAAGAAAAGTTCTATTCTCTTGGTTTAGGTGAAATTTACGCTGAAGCTAGTTTTAAGAGCTGCTTGATCGAAGCACAGCAATTGATTAATCTTTTGCTAAGTAGTCAACCAGAGAACTTCATGAACCCTGATGTGAGGGAGAAGAGTTACTATGCACTGGATTATAAGAAGGTGGCTGCTATTTGTGACAAATTCAAAGATTCTCCAGATAGAATCTTTGGGAGCCTTTCAAGTAAAAATGCAAAGCAAAGTGCTAGAAAGAAATCACTAGATGTGCTCAAAAAGAGGCTTAAGGATTTCAACTGAATGATTTCATTGCAGGTAGTAGGGCATATTTGAAGTGTTTCGTCTTGTTATGGATGTTTAACTTCAGGTTGATGTACTAGTTTTTCTATATTGTTCGACAAGATTGTTTGGAAATCTTGGAAATGAATTCATTCTAGAAATCGAATTCCATTCTTTCAAAGTACCCAAAATTAAATCAGGTTAAATAAAGGTCTAATTTGCTATAGTAACTCACTGAATTAAAAGTGAAGAATATATATGCTAAAAATGCCATTAAAGCATAATGAATGAATTTGTTCTAGGTGAGTTTGTTGTCTTAATGAAGGGCAAAATAGTTGAAATAAAAAACAACTCATTTTTCATATATGTGATCTATTGATTTATTCCAAGGACATTTTAAATCATAGCAAAATGAAATTGTCAAGAACCAGGGCTTGCTCAATATAAATCATATGGGATTTACCTAAATTATATATACTTTTGTAGAGTATGTTAAGCATCAATTTGTCTGGTTTGAAGTTAATTTACTTTGCATTTGAGCATTTAAGGATCTATTTTCTAATGCAATAATTCAAAGTCTATCTGAGTTTTATGGGACTTAATTAATAACAATCTGGCCTAAGCTTTGCTTATGCCATAAGGTACTTCAATTTCAATTAGATTTTAATCTCCTCCATTACAAGTTTAAATTGTTAAACAAAATTTATTCTGAATTGTGGAGTACCACATACATGAATGCTGGATCATAACCAAATCACTACCAACTAATGACCCTTTATTTAATTCTTCCTAGTTTATTCTTTTAACTATATCAAAGCCTGAGCCTTATAACATTAAACTACAATGGGTTGTTCTCCTTCAAGCTCAGATATGACTATCAATGAATCAGTCAATGCAAGAAAGAGAGGTTCAGACTTTGGAATTGGATTGATTACCTGAAAAATGGGAAAGCTTATGAGTGTGTTTATATATATTGGATGCTAAAATGAATTATTCAGAACAGAATAAATGTGAATTCACATCATTGGCATACCTTTCTGTCATTTTTTACATAACCTATGGCTACTTCTCTCCTTAAATGAGCTCTCTCAGAAAGCTCTGAAAATGATGGTTTCTCTCCTTCTTTCATGTAAAGGCCAATATCCTGTAGAGCAATAAAAAATAAATAAAAAAAGAGACAATGATAAAGCTCCAAAGAGGAATTAAGCCCAAAATAGTCCATGAGATTGGCCGCTTGCACTGAAAAGGTGCCCAAGATCCCAATTGCACCATAAACGTCCATGAAAAATGTACCACATTAGTCTTCCACTCCCTTTTCGTCGAGTTACTCCTCGCGCCGTGGGTGATGTGGCACATCCTTTCCATGTTGGATTAGACAAAACAATGTCGCTTTAGTTTTGGCACTAAATGCTTGATGAAACGACGTCGTTTAACCTTAATGGCCATACATTTGTTGTGGGGAATAAGACGTTTTGTGGTATATTAAAGTTAAATGGCGTTGTTTCATCAAGCATTTGGTGCCAAATCTAAAGCGACGTCATTTTGTTTAGTCTAGCATGGAAGGTATGGAAGGTTATGTGACAGATCACTTACAGCATGACGAGTAACTCGATGGAAAGAGGGTAGGGACCAACATGGTGCAATTTTTTCAATCTCAGAGACCTTTGTGGTGCAATTGGAATCTTATGGACTTTTTGGTGTAAGCGGGCAATCTCAAGACCACTTTAGGGTTTAACTCCTCCAAAGAGCTACACTGAATGGACATTGATCTACATTGATCTAATTTCAATGCCATATACTGCAATAGGGCAAGTAACATGTTTAGTTGATCACGTTTACATTTCTCAAGAATTGTATAATCAAAGGAATAGAGTGCTGAAATTATTTATATGATAAAACCCTCGTACATATTATTAGGAGACTAATCATTTTGATACACTTTCAGTACAAACTACAAAGAGTTTTATGCAATTAATCAATTATTTAGCAGCATGTTTAATTTGAGATACTTTGCTGAGAGCCAAACATTTCTAAGGATATAACCTAACATGATTGCATGTAAACATCAAAATTTTATCCAATTATTATTACCCCTTTTGGTGGATGCATGCATATTACCTTTACATATATTTCGTCGCCTTCTGCATTTAGAATGTCTTTCCAAACTTCGTTCAATTCACTGTTCTCGGCCACTGTTTTACGAGTTCAAATACTTACTACGTTAACATTGACACATCAAAGGAAGCAAAAGAAGCAAAGCTCAAGAAATAAGAGAACAAAAGAGTGTATAACCTTGAGCTGTTACAAGGCTCATCACTTCTTCTGCAGCAATATAGGCCATCGATGGTTTGATTCTATTAATCTGCAGCCAAATTTATACATTAGTACGAATTAAGGACAATTAAGAAAGTTAAAACAAAATCAAAATATTAAGAGAATTACTTGCTTTCCCAATTTGGAATCAACAATTTCTGCAACTAGATTTTGGACCTATAAAAAAGAGCCAAATTAATCCAAACATATATAGATACTCTTTAAACTAAAAAGAACTAATTGTTGAACATTTTGAATTCAAACTATAGGATAAAGTAAGTGTAAAATACCAACCTTAACCCCAAGTTTGTTGCAGATATTTTCTGCAAGTAGGAGAGAATATGCAGATTGCTTATCAGCCTTTGATGGCTCTCCAAGAAGCCAGTCTCTGTCTGATATGACGGCGACCGAGAGAGGAATATCTTCATTCTTCAAAGAATTCTGAATATTCAAAATGGTCCCCTCTAAAGTGGCATAATCCATTGGATTTCCAATCTATAAATGTAACCAAAGCAATGATTACATGATTATACCAAATGCATGAACCAACATAAATTCGAATAAATTAGTTGACAGCTTGAGATGATACCCTATGCGAAACTCGGACATTCTTGAGTTTGCTGTGACCAGTAATGTTATTTGTCCTGCTCATTCTTTCGTTTAATGGTGCATCTGATAATACTTCCTGCAACATTGTCATTGTTTATCAGAAATTACACTCTCACAAGAGTTTATATATCATCGAAATGATTCCACCATATGTAGGAACATACCAAAACACTACCAGGACCAAGATAGTTATCATACTCTTGAAGCATTTCTACCGCATCAGGTCGCCACCCAAGTAAAAGAATACATTCTTTAGGTCCTAAACTCCAATCTGATGCCTTAATGATTATCACCAAAGAAAGTTAGCATTTCATACAATCCACATGGTATGACACTAATCTGACATGTCAACACAGAATAGAAGTAACATACCTTGGAACCTGATCTATTTGGACGTTTTACGACATTAGCTTGTCTTAATTTACACAACTCCATCGCATGACGCACATCCTTTTCGTGTACTTCCTTGTTATGGATTCCGTCTTTTCCTTCTTGCCCGTTTGTGGTTACAAATTTTGGATTTTTAGTACCCTCAAGGGATCCAATGAACAATATCTAGCAAGGAAAGCTGAGTGATATGAGAGAGTATGCTTGCAAGCCTTAACAATTCATCAATGTCATAAAAGGAGAATTTAAATGAATACGCATCAACCTGAGCAATGTTATAAACTACTTCAGAAAGCCAAATCAAAGACATGAATAGTCTATCCAAAATTCAAATTGAACTAGCATAGTAGATAATACAACAATCACATGATGCCAACAAGGCCCTTGGTTTCTTCTTCAAAGAAAACCTATGTTATCACTATCATAGATTTTCCCTTGTCCCTATTGTTCATAAGAGATGAGCTTTTTAAGTTAAGAGTGGATACACCCTTACCTTAACTAGCTTCCTAAAGGTAAACCAAGTTATCATCTTAAATTGTTTTCAATTGGAAATGAGTTAATCTGCAGGCATGGGATTCTAGTTATAATTGCCAATCTTTTTTTATCATAAAAAATTCTAAAACACTGCACCAATACCAGTCATTTTGTATATAGCCATCTAAACCTGGCACTCTTCACAAAATCCAAGACAGAAAGGTAGACAGGACAGATGAGATATAATTAATTTGAAATCAAACTGAGTTATGGTTAGTTGACATACTTTGTCAGTTTTCTGCAGAATTTCACCATCATTTGGGTGGAAAAATATCCTCCCACTACGATAAAGACCGCACACAACAGCCTGAAACAACATTAACGTAAAGATCACTAATGTGATGTATGTAATATAAATGGATCCTTTGGTAAAAAAGAACTACGTTTGAAGAAAATAGTTACCTCTTGAAATCCACGTCTTATTTGCCTATATGTCATTCCTTCTAGATTAGGCAAGCTGCAAAGATTGAATACATTTTCTGCATGTGGAAATCTAGAAGTTAGAATTCAGAGGTGATTTACATGTAGGTCAAGAAGAAAATTCATAAAAGTTTAACATGATTTCAAATATTAGAGAAAACATCTTAGTTTACCACTCTAATTTAATGTCTCACTGACTAAACAGCAAAGTGAAAATCATACTAGAATTTGGAGCTAGATCTGTCATTTTGAAATTATCTCCTACTTTGGTAGAGATGAAACATATATAAAATAGCATTTTAAGAAGATATATCAAATAAATGACCGCGAGACCTTTACAAACACAATATGTATAACATATAGAGAGCATAAGTGTAGTACTTCGATAATTTAGCAGGTGCCTGTAGATCTTTATAAGCCCTTTCTGCCGAGAGCACTGAACAAATAATTTGGATGCAACATTTTCTACCGGCGCTACATTCAATCCTGAGATTGACTTCAGCAATTCACATGTACTGGAACCTGAAACCTGCATTCGATAATTGAGAATCTGTTAGAAAAAGTTTTATTCTCGGCACTTTTTGTCCGGTTTCACTAAAGATACTCATAAAAACGATACCTCGACTATGGTGGGGATAGAATCCATCTTTGGAATTGGTTGAAGGGCTAATACAGAAAGAAATGCATCTGTGTCAACTTCATACCTAATATATGTAAGGATATGGTATTATAAACTTCATTAAAGTGAAATTCAGCATGCAACAGAAGTCAAATTATGCAGAAACTTGTGCTACTAAAACAACTCAAACTATCGGTGTGAGAACTATGATGCCAGTAATTGGCCTACATTCAACAAATAGAGAAGTCAAAGAAAAAAAACTCTCCAACCATCATGACAAATGGTTAGCAGTTAAGTATTTTCGCGAGAGAACTTGAATCTAAACATGCATTTCACTACTTGTGCTCTTACCGATCCCCTTTTGTTGGCAGTATGATTATTGCACGTGCCTTATTCGCAGCTGCTCTCTCAAATGATTTTGTTAAACTGAGGCTACAACTGTAAGTCCAGAAATTTCAAATAAGCATGAAAGAAAGTAAGTTCAAACTTCAAATGTATCAGTAAAATACAAACATTAGCCATGCATGCAGAAAGATGTATGATTAAATAGGCAAAGGACTATCCATTTTATCTCTTTTTAATGCATATTTCTACAAAATTAAGCAAACCTTCATTTGTATTTTTCTTGTTGAATTTGATCACATTACACATTCTATCTTTTATTCTCTAAATAGAACCTTCTCCAAAATAACCAAAGGAAAGCAAGTAATTAATGCAAAATATGTTCCCATGATTAAAAGAAGGAAATTACCAAGCAATGATACCTCTTGGTAAGCACATCGATGTGATTTAAATCTTTTGCGATATTTTCAGCTATCCGATCCATCTGTTTTCTTGGAAGATCGGACATAAGAAGAATTCTCTGCTTCCTGCATAGAAATGAAAAAACATATTACAAAAGCCATCAAGCAGAGCGGAAGAAAAGGGAAATAGGCAACTACCTTGTCTGAACCATTTACCTAGCTGTAGCTGTGCCTAAGCGGACGGCGTATTCATGATACTTATTTAGCTGCTTTAATATGAATGGTAGATGACTATTCATCCCACAAATAATGATATGATCAGTCTCTAGAACTTGTATTTGTGCCCCCTCCCTGAGTTTTTGCATATTATTCTGATTGGAAGACTTATAATTAGCAACATGCATTAAGAAACATTACTTGATGAATGCTTACGGCTTCGGATCTTACCCTAAATTGTTCAGTCATTGTACTTAGCAGGCGAGAGTAAAACAATATACCCCATATTGCAAGAAGAAATCCAATGATACGCTCAATGCGTGTTGATTGCTGAAGACCAACAAAATGCATGCTATTTAGTCAACATAAAATGCTTACAAACAAAATTTAGAATAAGATTAATGTACCCTTAAATGAGTAGATGAAGAACAAAGACAAGCCCATGCTTCCCAGAAGCAATCTTCCAGAGATTGTTTACTACCCCTGGGTAATTGAATATTAACCAGATCAGTAAACACATATAAGCAAATAAAAAATGATATATTCTCCTAACTGGTGTGCCTAAAAATTCTCCTGATTCAAAATATCAATCACATATATTCAGTCGTCCTTTGATGCCGTGTAAATTACAACTCAATCGATGTGAGTGAAATATTGAATTAGGAGAATCAGTAAGTAAATTATTAGGAGACTACATCAAGACTCGCCTAGAGAGTGGATAATTCCATTTCGAAAGTGCATTTGATTACCGGAACTTGAAAAAAAGGAGACCACCAATGACAACAAATGAGAAGCATGCTACAAGGAGCACCACAAAGAACCTGAAAGAGCAAACTGATTCATTCAGATAACAAGGAGCTTAAATTTCGCATAGCAGGAAAGATTTTGGAAAATAAACAAGATCCATTGATTTAAATCATTGCATAAACACAACCAAGTTAGACACTTTTTACTGGAAGTATTCAGATAAATTTTCTGTTACCCTTCTTGGCCTCTAACAAGTGACCTTCCTGGTTGCAAATAATTACCATTTGTTTAGATAACCAAAATACTAAAGGTGCATGGTGTTGCCATTCAGCAATAAGATTATGCATATAGCAAATTTTTGCCTTGTAGCCATGAATTGTCAAGAAATTCATGCTATATTGATAGAATCATCTGGTAGCAATATAAATAACAGGAAAACTATTGAGGAAAGCTTAAAATCTATCTTAATAAATAGTATATAAAAAGGTTCTTGGCCCAAATGAAGGGGATTAAAGCATTGACTTACGTGGCAACATTTCTCTCAAGTTGGATGTTAAATAAGTACAACAGCCGTGCTAAGCTCCATCGAAGATCTTCAAAAGAAGGCAAGGACACATCTAATTTAAGAGGCTTAGGTTTATTCAAGGGATTAGAAATACATGCAAGAGGCAACCTTGTTGCACTAAGAGTCCGAAGCACATCTGGAAGTAATGCTCGGACAACTTTTATTATCGGATTAAAACTTTCCTTATGCATCAATCTCAACAAGAAGTATAGCGACATAGACCTTATCATGTCTTTATGCTGTGGACCCTGCAGCTAAAAACAATGTCTTGAAAGATTTAGTGAAAAGATCCTTAACAACTCAAAATCCTGTTAATATACTCATAGACAGCAGGTTTCAGCATAAAACAACCATGTTCTTTAAAGAAAAAGAATCTCAACAGAACAAGTTCCCAAGGGACCACATATTAACACAAATATGTATTTCTTACCTGAGAACTAGTATTATTTTTCTCTGTTGAAATGCACTGAGTGGCCAAATTTTCTAGCACATTTTTGGAAGTGGTAGAATTTGACATAACTTCTGACCTGTGAGAATCAGTCTCCCATCTCCCTAAACAGATTTCATCAATTCGACTTTTAGTATTAGGAATGAACAATCCAACAAAATGTTGGACCACAGGACAATGAAAGAATATATACAATACAAACATCATAATTAATCAGGAAGACCAATAAATTATCAAACCATATGCAATGACATTTTCACAGATATGTTGTGGGGCGCTGATAAGAAACATGTAAATAAAAAAATAAGCATAGAATTCTAACTCAGAATCCCAGGGAATTTGATGGCTTACTGGCCTTGCTCCCAAGTCTTATGCTTCCTCATAAATAAGTGTACTCTTATTTTTCTATCACTCAAGACACTAAATCATGGTTCCCCCCACGCCCAACAAACTCCTCTTTTTTTTTTTATAAAATGCAGGAACTCAGTAACTGACAAGTTTAAGATGTTATAAGCTCAAACAAAACAAATATTATCAGCTCTCTTGATGATGACTGAACAGAGGAAAAAATCTCTTGATAATGACTTAACAGAGAAAAATTATTGTTGTTTTCTCTTGACTCAAGAAACTCACCTTCACGTTGTACTATACGAGTATGTGCATTCAATACTGAAGATTCGATGCATCTGAGGTGCCAGGGCAAAAACCACCTGCAAAGGCATTGCCAGAAATTAAATAGAGAATTTTCCAAATAAGGTACTAACTTAAAATCCAGTGTACTGAAGTGTTATTAGTAAAACTTGAATGCAAATCCATTCGGTCCAACATTAAAAGTATTAATTATTATAAGCAGCATGAATTGCTATGTAACTGAACCATTTCCATGGAATTCTCTTCATGAGCTTGTGTTATCATCTTCAACAAACATCAACTCCCCCGTCAACAGGAACCGAAATTCAACCCAAGAGGTTGATCTCATGGCTAAAATAATTTGTACTTAATTTTTTAACCACTCATTTTTTTTAACCTTGAGTTAGCAGCAAGCGGAGTTAATTCCCATAAGATAAAAAAAATGCCTTAAAGTCAAGTCAATGCCAATACAAGATTCAGGACATTATTACCATACAAAACTAATGATTAAAGATAGAAAGTTTAAAATTTATACACCAAAACTAACTGTTTTACACTTTAGATTACCATTCAAATGATGAGTATAAAAGGTGATTAATTTTGTTTACATGAGAATACAAGATATGATAATTGTGTATAGATTTTAACTCCGGATAGATATAAAACTATTCAAAGTTGAGTGAATAGCCCCAAAATAAAAAAGAAAGTTTAGCTACACATCTGAGGTAGTAAGGTAAGTGAATAAGGTAATTCCGAATCTCAATGCAAACAAAATGTCCATTGTTTATGATCATTGGCTATACAAATTGAGAAGCATAGAAGTCAACGGAGTAATCCAGAATCTCTAACACTAAGACAGAAGGTAGTAAAACCAGAAATCTAATACGAATTTTGAAAGAAACAACAACATAAAGAACATGAACATGAATAGCAATAGTATACCTCGTACCCTTGACGGTTGATGAGAAGTGGTGGGAATGGGTTGGAAAGCGGGAAGAAGAGAGAATCCATGGCTGAGAGGTATGGCTATGCAAGTGAGGGAGAATCATAGCTCCTTCTCTCTACGCTGATCTGAGAATGGTGATTATTCTCGTACAGCATTTAATGTTGTAGATGTTGGAAGAGAGAAGCATGATGAGTGAAGAAGCAGACGTACAAGGAAATGACGTGGCAATTATCGACTAAATAAATAAATAAATGGCAAAAATTTGGAAGCATGGACAATCGCTTTCTAGATTTGTAACATCTTTACATTGACATAAAGCCATAAAGGTTAAAGGTGTTTGTTTGATGGTGGACCTATTGATTTGGTACCATCACACTTGCTTCTAAAATGTTTTTGGGATTGGAGTAGATTGGATCAGAAATCGAAATAGAATATATTTACATCTACTCTCTCTCGAATCATCCATGATCCACTTGCATGTTTACGGTTGCGAGAGTTACCTAAAACGTTGATTTGAGTCTGAACGTGAAGTCCAGGTTCTTTATGATGCAGTGTCCAACTTGTTTTTGTGCCAAGATGCCGCCGAACGAGTTCTTCGTGAGAATGTGAGAGTGGTATCTACAAGAGACTTCGAGATTTAAGTTAACAAAAGTTTTAAGTAGGGTTTTAGTAGAATAAAACATAAATATATCTGATGGATATTAGTGTATTTATAGTAAAGTTTGATGACTACTTTTTTTGGAATAGTTCCACCTTTAGTTGATGGATAACTGTTCTCTTTATCTTTAAGAGTTTGTTAGGATCTATCCTTTAGGAGAGATAAAGATAGCAGGAGAGATTCAGGGAGGCAGTTACTTATTAGGATAAGTAACACCTGGTCCTTGTCGTCGTGCCCGATCTCTTTAAAAAGGTCGGGTAAATGGTAGAGGCCACTCTTTTTGGGTGGGCCTTTTCGTCCTTGTTGGACCTGACTCTATGCTTTGGGTCAGGGTATGAATATTGCCCCTGTTAGAGTTCGAGCTTTCATGAGGTCGGGTTCAGACATTTCGTGACTCCAATTTTTGTTGTCGGGTACACCACCTTCAAGAGGTCGGCTACTCGGCGTGTTTTGAAATTTTGAACGTTACCACTTTAAATGAAGGGTGAATGTTATGTGGTAGTTCCGTTGAAATTCGCGCATGGCTTTAAAGAGTGGTGTGAAATGGCTGCTTTGCCCCTTCTCTCTTATAGAATGCTTCGCGTTCTCCCTTTTCTCCCTTTTCCGTTTCTGAAAAGCTCTATTTGCTTCCTTCATCACAAAATCTTCTTCAATTTCTTTCTTTGTTTCTTATTTCGTAACCGTTTTTTAGTTTCAAGATTTTGTTTATCTTAATTCGTTTGAAGAGTTCTTGGTGCTTCGAAGAGGATTGCTCGTAATTTTGCTACTTGACGTGCCCCTCCATTTTTCGAATTTCATTAAGATTGGTGTTTTGATCCATTTTTATTTTTTGTCTCGATTGTCCTGTATTCATGAAACTGTTCTGAATGGTCCCCTAAATAGTAGTGTTGGTGATAAATTTTGTTTTTTATGTTGTCGATACTTGTGCCTTTGAGATTTTGATAGCTTGTTTAACTGTTGCTGTTTTGTTTATTGGTAAAAAACCCTTTTTGAAATTGTTTTTGCTGTCTGGGATCACTATTATGAACTATGGTGGTGTCTTTGAAATTTTTGAGAAATTGTTGCCTTTTGTAGAATGCCATCGTGTTGTCCCCTAATGGCGTTGCTGGTGCTACTGTAGGAGTGACGCCATTTCTAAAAAGATATTTTGAAATCGTATATTTTTTTTATTGCGCTTACCCGACTTCTTTTGATTAGTGTCCAAGCTCTTTAGTGACGACTTCTTTTTGTTGTATTTGTAGGTGTAGCTATATATCTTGATCTGTTATTCACGACATGTCAACAAAAGTCTCTTCATCCCTTTTAGCTTAGGTAGATACTTCTGTCCTTACCGTTGTTCCTGTAGTCGAAAGAGAATATGCCGAGACCTTCCGTAGACATCATAGGCTCTGTGAGAATTGTGAGGATGAGCGAAACTATAAAATAGTAGTGGCCGATCTAGAGGAGAGGGTATGCTTCCCCCTTTAGATAAGTCGGAGCGTCCATTTTTCTATGCTTATGATTGTGTTTTCTCGAAACTAGATGTTAGCCTTCCTTTCTCTGATTTTGATAGTAATGTTCTTTGGACTTGCAATGTTGCTCCTTCCCAACTTCATCCTAATTCTTGGGCCTTTCTCAAAATATACAACTCCTATGTCGAGAACTTGATGTCCAACCTTCCCTCAAGATTTTCTTTTATCTTTTTCTTCTGACCAAGCCTTTTATCTCAAAAAGCTAACTTGGCTTTTCTTCCACACCGTTCAGGGTAGGAAGGTTTTCTCTATTCTTGATGAGTCTTTTCACAACTTCAAAAATTATTTTTTCAAGATCCGAGTTGTAGAGAGTACTCGACCTTTCTTTTTGGATCAGAATGATGAACCCTGTTTCTCGTTATACTGGGAAGAAAAACCTATGATAGCCAAGTATAATGTAGATGCCTTATATGATCTTGAGAAGGCTGTAGTTGACTTGTTTCAAGAGTGTTGGGCCCGAACTCCTCACTTGGACACTAAAAAATTCTTAGGGGACCTTGGTCAGCTTCGGTCCGAGCTAGGTAGTTTTTTTACCTTTACCTTTTTTATTTTTGGTTGTGATTTGTGTTGGCAATTAATGTACTTTTACTTTTGTTTTTGCATAGAAAATGGCTCCAAAATCTGTTGCTATGAAGACAATACGGGCCACCAGGAAGAATGTTGTGGCTCGTAATATTCAGCAAAACAAAGCCGGGGGCACGTCTGTCCGATTTACTCCCGAGAAGTCTGACTCGGGTTATTTAGTTCCAAAGGAAGTTATTCACGTTCTAGCTTTAGTTAATTACTCCTGATTCTCCATTAGAGAGTGCTAGAACGTACTCCTAAAAGGCAAAAGACTGTTGAGGGAGGAAGTATTTACGATAAGGAATTTAACGGGCTTGCTTGGAGTGAGAGAAATAGAATTTGGACGGTGGGTGTGTGCTGCCCTGGTCAGGGAGTTATAGAAGACTTCTATCAACGCCATGCATAGCTCTCTGGTGGCTGCTCAAGTTGAAGTAGAGAGGCTAAAGGAGATCAAGAAGGAATTGGAACAGGAGAGGGATGGGCTGAAGAGAATATGCCGAGACCTTCCGTAGACATCATAGGTTTTGTGAGAATTTTGAGGATGAGCAAAACTATGAAATAGTAGTGGCCGATCTAGAGGAGAGGGTATGCTTCCCCCCTTAGATAAGTTGGAGCGTCCATTTTTCTATGCTTATGATTGTTTTTTCTCGAAACTAGATGTTAGGCTTCCTTTCTCTGATTTTGATAGTAATGTTCTTTGGACTTGCAATGTTGCTTCTTCCCAACGTCATCCTAATTCTTGTGCCTTTCTCAAAATATACCAACTTCTATATCGAGAGCTTGATGTCTGACCTTCTGGTGCACGAAATTACAATCACACTTTTGCAACTCCGCACAACTAACCATCAAGTGCACTGGGTCGTCCAAGTAATACCTTACGTGAGTAAGGGTCGATCCCACGGAGATTGTCGGCTTGAAGCAAGCTATGGTTATCTTGTAACTCTTAGTCAGGATATCAATAATTCTCATATTTAATTGTAAAAAGTAAAAGAACATGAAATAAATACTTGTTATGCAGTAATGAAGAATAGGTTGAGGCTTTGGAGATGCTTTGTCTTCTGAATCTCTGCTTTCCTCCTATCTTCTTCTTCATGCACGCAAGGCTCCTTCCATGACAAGCTTTATGTTGGGCATCACCGTTGTCAATGGCTACGTCCCGTCCTCTCAGTGAAAATGTTCCAAATGCGCTATCACTGCACGGCTAATCATCTGTCGGTTCTCGATCATGTCGGAATAGGATCCATTGATCCTTTTGCATCTGTCACACGCCCCACAATCGCGAGTTTGAAGCTCGTCACAGTCATCCCTTCCCAGATCCTACTCAGAATACCACAGACAAAGTTTAGACGTTTCGGATCTCAGGAATGGCCGCCAATAATTCTAGCCTATACCACGAAGGTTCCAACCTTAGATTAGAAACCCAAGAGATACACATTCAAGCTTGATTGCATGTAGAACGGATGTGGTTATCAGGCACGCGTTCATAGGTGAGAATGATGATGATTGTCACGGATCATCACATTCATCAGGTTGAAGTACGAATAAATATCTTAGAATAGAAGCAAGCGTGATAGAATGGAAAATAGTAGTAATTGCATTAATTCATGAAGAACAGCAGAGCTCCTCACCCCCAACAATGGGGTTTAGAGACTCATGCCGTAGAGGATACAATATGAAACGTATAGAATGTCATGAGGTACAATATGAATCACTGAAAGTAGTATTTATAGTAAACTAGTGACCTAGGGTTACAGAAAATGAGTAAGCTAGGGTGTTTATTGTAAAATTCCACTTCCGGGGCCCACTTGGTGTGTGCTTGAGCTAAGCATTGAAGCTTTCATGTGTAGAGACATTTCTTGGAGTTAAACGCCAGCTTTTATGCCAGTTTGGGCATTTAACTCCAGCTTTTGTGCCAGTTCTGGAGTTAAACGCCAGAATTCTTGAGCTGACTTGAAACGCCTGTTTGGGCCATCAAATCTCGGACAAAGTATAGACTATTATATATTGCTGAAAAGTCCAGGATGTCTACTTTCCAACGCAATTGAGAGCGTGCCAATTAGGCTTTTGTAGCTCCAGAAAATCCACTTCGAGTGCAGGGAGGTCAGAATCCAACAGCATATGCAGTCCTTTTTCAGCCTTTGAATCAGATTTTTGCTTTGGGTGAACCTTTTCAGATTGTGACTCAGCTTTGCTAGAGTCCCCAATTAGAGGTGTCCAGAGCTCTTAAGCACACTCTTTTTGCTTTGGACCACGACTTTAACCGCTCAGTCTCAAGTTTTCACTTGACACCTTCACGCCACAAGCACATGGTTAGGGACAGCTTGGTTTAGCCGTTTATGCCAGGATTTTATTCCTGTGGGCCCTCATATCCACTGATGCTCAAAGCCTTGGATCCTTTTTTATCACCCTTGCCTTTTGGTTTAAAGGGGTATTGGCTTTTTCTGCTTGCTTTTTTCTCTTTTTTTTTTCTGCAAGCTTTCTATTCACTGCTTTTTCTTGCTTCAAGAATCAATTTTATGATTTTTCAGATTATTAAATAAGATTTCTCATTTTCCCTCATTCTTTCAAGAGCCAACAATTTTAACATTCATAAACAACAATTTCAAAAATATGCACTGTTCATGCATTCATTCAGAAAAACATAAAGTATTGCCACCACATCAAAATAATTAAACTGTTTTAAAATTCAAAATTCATGTACTTCTTTTTCTTTTTCAATTAAAAATATTTTTCATTTAAGAAAGGTGATGGATTCATTCTCATAGCTTTAAGGCATACACACTTAGACACTAATAATCATGTAATAAGACACAAACATAAATAAACATAAAGTATAAAAATTCGAAAAACAAAAAATAAAGAACAAGGAAATTAAAGAACGGGTCCACCTTAGTGATGGCGGCTAGTTCTTCCTTTTGAAGATCTTATGGAGTGCTTGAGCTCCTCAATGTCTCTTCCTTGCCTTTGTTGCTCCTCTCTCATAACTCTTTGGTCTTCTCTAATTTCATGGAGGAGGATGGAATGCTCTTGGTGCTCCACCCTTAGTTGTCCCATATTGGAACTTAATTCTCCGGCCTTAGGTGTCATAAATGGTTATGGAAATACAAAAAGCTGAGCTTTTCCACACCAAACTTAAAAGGATTGCTCGTCCTCGAGCAAAAGAATAAAGAAAGGAGGAAAAGAAGAAGAGATGGGGGAGATGGAGGTGTGTGAATTGTTCGGCCAAGGGGGGTTTTAGGTGGTTATGATGTGGAAAAGGAAGGAGTGATGGTTTGAATTTGAGTGGGTGGGTGTAGGTGGTTTGTATTATGGTTTTGGAGGAGTAATGGAGGTGATTGGTAGAGGTTATTTTGGAAAGAGTATTATGAAAAGGTGTGAAAAAGTGAGAGAGAGTGAGTTGAGGTTGGTGGGGATCCTGTGGGGTCCACAGATCCTGAGGTGTCAAGGATTTCTCATCCCTGCACCAATTAGGCGTGCAAAACGCCCTCTGCTGCCAATCCTGGCGTTAAACGCCAGGTTGCTGCCCATTTCTGGCATTTAACGCCAGCTTCTTGCCCTTTTCTGGCGTTAAACGCCAGTCTGGCACCCATTTCTGGCGTTAAACGCCCAGAATGGTGCCAGACTAGGCGTTTAACGTCCATTCTGCTGCCCTTACTGTCGTTTAAACGCCAGTAAGCTTCTCCTCCAGGGTGTGCTATTTTTAATACTGTTTTTTATTCTATTTTTGTTCTTTCAGTTGTTTTTGTGACTTCACATGATCATCAAACTATAGAAAACATAAAATAACAATGGAAAATAGAAATTTAACATAGATAAGTAAAATTGGGTTGCCTCCCAACAAGCGCTTCTTTAATGTCAGTAGCTTGACAGTGGGCTCTCATGGAGCCTCACAGATACTCAGAGCATGATGATGGCCTCTTAACACCAAACTTAGAGTTTGGTTGTGGCCTCCCAACACCATACTTAGAGTTTGAATGTGGGGGTTTTATTTGACTCTGTATTGAGAGAAACCTTTCATGCTTTTTCCCTTTCCTGTCTGCAAACCATGGTGCTTCCTGAATGGCGAAGAGTTGCTCATCTGGAAAGGTTTCAGTGATCTCAGTAGGAGGGTGGGATGCCCCTACTACTGGTTCTATCCGGGACAGGTGATTAGCTACCTGGTTCTCTGTCCCTTTTCTGTCTCTTATTTCTATATCAAACTCTTGCAGAAGCAACACCCATCTTATGAGCCTGGGTTTTGAATCTTGCTTTGTGAGTAGGTATTTAAGAGCAGCATGGCCAGTATACACAATCACTTTTGAACCTACTAAATAGGATCTAAACTTGTCAATGGCATAAACCACTGCAAGTAACTCTTTTTCTGTGGTTGTGTAATTCTTCTGTGCATCATTTAAAACACGGATAGCATAGTAAATGACGTGCAGAAGCTTGTTATGCCTCTGTACCAACACTGCACCAATGGCATGGTCACTGGCATCACACATTAGTTTGAATGGTAATGTCCAGTCTGGTGCAGAGATAACTGGTGCTGTGACCAGCTTAGCTTTCAGGGTTTCAAACACTTGCAGACACTCTGTGTCAAATACAAATGGCGTGTCAGCAGCTAGCAGATTACTCAGAGGTTTTGCAATTTTTGAAAAATCCTTTATAAACCTCCTGTAGAATCCTGCATGTCCCAGAAAGCTTCTGATTGCCTTTACATTGGCAGGTGGTGGTAATTTTTCAATTACTTCCACTTTAGCTTGATCCACCTCTATTCCCTTATTTGAAATTTTATGCCCAAGAACAATTCCTTTAGTCACCATGAAGTGACATTTTTCCCAGTTGATGAGTGGATAATTTATACGCTTTTTGGCATTGTTTTTAGTATGTTTTTAGTAGAATCTAGTTACTTTTAGGGATGTTTTCATTAATTTTTATGTTAAATTCACATTTCTGGACTTTACTATGAGTTTGTGTGTTTTTCTGTGATTTCAGGTATTTTCTGGATGAAATTGAGGGACTTGAACAAAAATCAGATTCAGAGGTAGAAGAAGGACTACTGATGCTGTTGGATTCTGACCTCCCTGCACTCAAAGTGGATTTTCTGGAGCTATAGAACTCAAAATGGCGCTCTTCCAATTGCGTTAAAAAGTAGACATCCAGGGCTTTCCAGCAATGTATAATAGTCCATACTTTGAGCGAGTTTAGATGACGTAAAAGGGTGTTGAACGCCAGTTCTACGCTGCTGCCTGGAGTTAAACGCCAGAAACACGTCACAAACCAGAGTTGAACGCCAGAAATACGTTATAAACTGGCGTTCAACTCCAAGAATGACCTCTACATGTGTAACATTCAAGCTCAGCCCAAGCACACACCAAGTGGGCCCCGGAAGTGGATTTATGCATCAATTACTTACTTCTGTAAACCCTAGTAACTAGTTTAGTATAAATAGGACTTTTTACTATTATCTTTGAACATCTTTGATCAGTTGTATGCTATCTTAGACTTTCATAGGGGCTGGCCATTTGGCCATGCCTGGACCATTATCACTTATGTAATTTCATACGGTAGAGTTTCTGCACTCCATAGATTAAGGTGTGGAGCTCTGCTGTTCCTCAAAGATTAATGCAAAGTACTACTATTTTTCTATTCAATTCAACTTATTCCGCTTCTAAGATATTCATTCGCACTTCAACCGGAATGTGATGAACGTGACAATCATCATCATTCCCCCACGAACGCGTGCCTGACAACCACTTCCGTTCCACCTTAGATTGAATGAGTATCTCTTGGATCTCTTAATCAGAATCTTCGTGGTATAAGCTAGATTGATGGCGGCATTCATGAGAGTCCGGAAAGTCTAAACCTTGTCTGTGGTATTCCGAGTAGGACTCTGGGATTGAATGACTGTGACGAACTTCAAACTCGCGAGTGCTGGGCGTAGTGACAGACGCAAAAGGAGGGTAAATCCTATTCCAGTATGATCGAGAACCTCAGATGATTAGC
>NC_029793.2:107492093-107514662 GCF_000816755.2 Arachis ipaensis | reverse complement strand
TTTATTACTTGGACGACCCAGTGCACTTGCTGGTTAGTTGTATCGAAGTTGTGAATGAAAAACAATTTATTAAGACGTGCGTACAGAGTTTTTGGCGCCGTTTCCTGAGATCACAATTTCGTGCACCAAGTTTTTAGCGCCGTTGCCAGGGATTGTTCGAGTTTGGACAACTGACGGTTCATCTTGTTGCTCAGATTAGGTAATTTTCTTTTTGTTTTCTTTTCAAAAAATTTTCAAAAATCTTTCAAAAATTTCTCATCTGTTTTCGAAAAAAAAAATATAAATCTTTTCAAAAATATATTTTTCTTTAGAATTTTTAAGAATGAATTCTAGTGTTTCATGATGATTTGTTGAATCCTGGCTGGCTGTAAGCCATGTCTAATCTTTTGGACTGGGGTTTCAACTTATCATCACAAGAGCTTGTTGATTCTCACACACTTAGTTGCTCTATACATGAAAAGTATAAATATCTTCTAAAGCTTGGATGGCTATTAAGCCATGCCTAACCCTCAGATTGGAGCTTTAGAATAAGAATACAAGATTCCTGGAATTCATATTAAAAATTTTGGAATCCTTATTTTTCTTTTTCACACTAATTTTTGAAAAATATAAAATAAAAATACAAAAAAATTAGAAAATCATAAAAATCAAAAATATTTTGTGTTTCTTGTTTGAGTCTTGAGTCGATTTTAAGTTTGGTGTCAATTGCATGTTTTAAAGTTTGCATAAAATTTTTGAAAAATTCATGCATTCATAGTGTTCTTCATGATCTTCAAGTTGTTCTTGGTAAATCTTCTTGTTTGATCTTGATGTTTCCTTGTTTTGCATCTTTTCTTGTTTTACATGTGCATTTTTGCATCCATAGAGTCTAAACATGAAAGATTTCTAAGTTTGGTGTCTTGCATGTTTTCTTTGCATTAAAAATTTTTCAAAAATATGTTCTTGATGTTCATCATGATCTTCATAGTGTTCTTGGTGTTCATCTTGACATTCATAGCATTCTTGCATGCATTCATTGTTTTAATTCAAAATTTTCATGCATTGCATCATTTTCATGTTTTTCTCTCTCATCATTAAAAATTCAAAAAATCAAAAAAATATATTTCCCTTTTTCTTCTCATCAAATTCGAAAATTTGAATTGACTTTTTCAAAATTTTTAAAATCTAGTTGTTTCTTATGAGTCAAATCAAATTTTCAATTTGAAAATCTTATCTTTTTCAAAATCTTTTTCGCTCAGAATAAAATATTGACTCAGCAAGTCAATATGATTTCTCAGAGTCTGAATGGAATGCAAGCTACATCCAACAGTACTCAAGAGGCATCTTCTGAAGAAGAAGCTTATGATCCTGAAAACCCTGCAATAGCAGAGGTGAATTACATGGGTGAATCTTATGGAAACACCTATAACCCCTCATGGAGAAATCACCCAAATCTCTCATAGAAGGATCAACAAAGGCCTCAACAAGGCTTTAATAATAGTGGAAGAAATAGGTTTAACAATAGTAAATCTTTTCTATCATCCACTCAGCAACAGACAGAGAACTCTGAACAAAATACCTCTAATTTAGCAAACTTAGTCTCTGATCTATCTAAGGCCACTGTAAGTTTCATGAATAAAACAAGGTCCTCCATTAGAAAGTTGGAGGCACAAGTGGGCCAGCTGAGTAAAAGGATCACTGAAATCCCTCCTAGTACTCTCCCA
This sequence comes from Arachis ipaensis, assembly GCF_000816755.2. NCBI lineage: Eukaryota > Viridiplantae > Streptophyta > Magnoliopsida > Fabales > Fabaceae > Arachis > Arachis ipaensis. The sequence goes on along the minus strand of NC_029793.2, from coordinate 107,512,959 downwards.
AGCAATACAGAAGAAAATCCAAAAAGAGAGTGCAAGGCCATTGATATAACCATCATGGCCGAATCCAAGGAAACATCCATCCACTCTTCCCCATAAACCTACCTCATAAACTCCACCTACCTTCAAAATTCAAAATCAATTTCCCACCCAAAACCCACCCTTATGGCCGAACCTTACCCCCCTCCCTTCCCTATATATAGCCCTCCATTCTTCCTCATTTTCACACAACACAACCCTCTATTCCCCTTCTTGGCCGAAACACATCCCTCCTCTCCTCCATATTTTCTTCTTCTTCTTCATCTATTCTTTCTTCTCTTGCTCGAGGGCGAGCAAAATTCTAAGTTTGGTGTGGTAAACGCATAAGCTTTTTGTTTTTCCATTACCATTGATGGCACCTAAGACCGGAGAATCCTCTAGAAAAGGAAAAGGGAAGACAGAAGCTTCCACCTCTAAGTCATGGGAGATGGAAAGATTCATCTCCAAAGCTCATCAAGACCACTTCTATGATGTTGTAGCCAAGAAGAAGGTGATCCCCGAGGTCCCTTTCAAGCTCAAGAGAAATGAGTATCCGGAGATCCGACATGAAATCCATAGAAGAGGTTGGGAAGTTCTAACAAACCCCATCCAACAAGTCGGCATTCTAATGGTTCAAGAGTTCTATGCCAATGCATGGATCACTAGGAACCATGATCAAAGTAAGAACCCGAACCCAAGGAATTATATTACAATGGTTCGGGGGAAATACTTAGATTTTAGTCCGAAAAATGTGAGGTTGGCGTTCAACTTGCCTATGATGCAAGGAGATGCACGCCCCTACAATAGAAGGGTCAACTTTAATCAAAGGTTGGACCAAGTCCTCATGGACATATGTGTGGAAGGAGCTCAATGGAAGATTGACTCCAAAGGCAAGCCGGTTCAATTAAGAAGACTGGACCTCAAGCCTGTGGCTAGAGGATGGTTAGAGTTCATACAATGCTCCATCATCCCCACTAGCAACCGATCCGAAGTTACTGTGGATCGGGCCATCATGATTCATAGCATCATGACTGGTGAGGAAGTAGAAGTTCATGAGGTCATCTCCCTTGAACTCTACAAAATAGCCGAAAAGTCCTCCCCCATGGCAAGGCTAGCTTTTCCTCATCTTATTTGCCATCTATGTTACTCAGCTGGAGCTTTCATAGAAGGAGACATTCCCATTGAGGAAGAGAAGTCCATCACTAAGAAAAGGATGGAGCAAGCAAGAGAGCCCATTTATGGATCTCAAGAGACGCATGAAGCTCATCACCATGAGATCCCGGAGATGCCTCAAATGCATTTTCCTCCACAAGACTATTGGGAGCAAATCAACACCTCCCTAGGAGAATTAAGTTCCAACGTGGGACAATTAAGGGTGGAACATCAAGAGCACTCCATCATCCTTCATGAAATTAGAGAAGATCAAAAAGCAATGAGGGAGGAGCAACAAAGAAAAGGAAGAGACATAGAAGAACTCAAGGACATCATTGGTTCCTCAAGAAGGAAACGCCACCATCACTAAGGTGGACTCATTCCTTGTTCTTACATTCTCTGTTTTTTGTTTTCTCTATGATAAGTGCTTATCTATGTTTGTGTCTTATTACATGATCATTAGTAGTTAGTAACTTTGTCTTAAAGTTATGAATGTCCTATGAATCCATCACCTCTCTTAAATGAAAAAATGTTTTAATTCAAGAGAACAAGAAGTACACGAGTTTCGAATTTATCCTTGAACTTAGTTTAATTAGATTGATGTGGTGACAATACTTTTTGTTTTCTGAATGAATGCTTGAACAGTGAATATGTCTTTTAAAGTTGTTGTTTGAGAATGTTAAATATGTTGGCTCTTGAAAAAATGATGACAAGGAGACACATTATTTGATAATCTGAAAAATCATAAAAATGATTCTTGAAGCAAGAAAAAGCAGCAAAGAACAAAGCTTGCAGAAAAAAATGTGGCGAAAAAAAAATAGAAAGAAAAAGAAAAAGCAAACAGAAAAAGCCAAAGCTCTTAAAACCAAGAGGCAAGAGCAAAAAGCCAATAACCCTTAAAACCAAAAGGCAAGGGTAAATAAAAAGGATCCCAAGGCTTTGAGCATCAGTGGATAGGAGGGCCTAAAGGAATAAAATCCTGGCCTAAGCGGCTAAACCAAGCTGTCCCTAACCATGTGCTTGTGGCGTGAAGGTGTCAAGTGAAAACTTGAGACTGAGCGGTTAAAGTCAAGGTCCAAAGCAGAAAGAAGAGTGTGCTTAAGAACTCTGGACACCTCTAATTGGGGACTTTTTCAATGGATAAAGTGAGATGCCAAAACTATTCGAGAGGCAAAAAGCTACAAGTCCCGCTCATCTGATTGGAGCTATGTTTCATTGATAGTTTCGAATTTATAGTATATTCTCTTCTTTTTATCCTATTTGATTTTCAGTTGCTTGGGGACAAGCAATAATTTAAGTTTGGTGTTGTGATGAGCGGATAATTTATACGCTTTTTAGCATTGTTTTTAGTATGTTTTTAGTAGAATCTAGTTATTTTTAGGGATGTTTTGATTAGTTTTTATGTTAAATTCACATTTCTGGACTTTACTATGAGTTTGTGTGTTTTTCTGTGATTTCAGGTATTTTCTGGCTGAAATTGAGGGACTTGAGCAAAAATCAGATTCAGAGGTAGAAGAAGGACTACTGATGCTGTTGGATTCTGACCTCCCTGCACTCAAAGTGGATTTTCTGGAGCTACAGAACTCAAAATGGTGTGCTTCCAATTGCGTTGAAAATTAGACATCCAGGGCTTTCCAGCAATGTATAATATTCCATACTTGACCGATTTTAGACGATTAAAAAGGGCGTTGAACGCCAGTTCTACGCTGCTGTCTGGAGTTAAACGCCAGAAATACGTCACAAACCAGAGTTGAACACCAGAAATACGTTATAAACTGGCGTTCAACTCCAAGAATGACCTCTACACGTGTAACATTCAAGCTCAGCCCAAGCACACACCAAGTGGGCCCCGAAAGTGGATTTATGCATTAATTACTTACTTCTGTAAACCCTAGTAACTAGTTTAGTATAAATAGGACTTTTTACTATTATCTTTGAACATCTTTGATCAGTTTTATGCTATCTTAGACTTTCATGGGGGCTGGCCATTCGGCCATGCCTGGACCATTATCACTTATGTAATTTCATACGGTAGAGTTTCTGTACTCCATATATTAAGGTGTGGAGCTCTGCTGTTCCTCAAAGATTAATGCAAAGTACTACTGTTTTTCTATTTAATTCAACTTATTCCGCTTCTAAGATATTCATTCGCACTTCAACCTGAATGTGATGAACGTGACAATCATCATCATTCCCCCACGAACGCGTGCCTGGCAACCACTTCCGTTCCACCTTAGATTGAATGAGTATCTCTTGGATCTCTTAATCAGAATCTTCGTGGTATAAGCTAGATTGATGGCGGCATTCATGAGAGTCCGGAAAGTCTAAACCTTGTCTGTGGTATTCCGAGTAGGACTCTGGGATTGAATGACTGTGACGAACTTCAAACTCGCGAGTGCTGGGCTTAGTGACAGACGCAAAAGGATGGTGAATCCTATTCTAGTATGATCGAGAACCTCAGATGATTAGCCGTGCTGTGACAGAGCATTTGGACCATTTTCACAAGAGGATGGGATACAGCCATTGACAAGGGTGATGCCTCCAGACGATTATCCATGCAGTGACAGCGCATCGGACCATTTCCAGAGAGGATAAAAAGTAGCCATTGACAACGGTGATGTCCTTACATAAAGCCAGCCATGGAAAGGAGTAGGATTGATTGGATGAAGACAGCAGAAAAGCAGAAGTTCAGAGGAACGAAAGCATCTCTATGCGCTTATCTGAAATTCTTACCAATGATTTACATCAGTATTTCTATCCTTATTTTATTATATATTTTCGAAAACTCCATAACTATTTTATATCCGCCTGACTGAGATCTACAAGGTGACCATAGCTTGCTTCATACCAACAATCTCCGTGGGATCGACCCTTACTCACGTAAGATTTATTACTTGGACGACCCAGTGCACTTGCTGGTTAGTTGTATCGAAGTTGTGAATGAAAAACAATTTATTAAGACGTGCGTACAGAGTTTTTGGCGCCGTTGCCTGAGATCACAATTTCGTGCACCACCAGTTTAAAACTAGGTTGGTCTCTTGGCATCGTTTCAGAACAAGTGCTAAATGGTCAAGACAGGAGCTGAATGAGTCTCCAAATACTGAAAAGTCATCCATGAAGACTTCCAGAAATTTTTTCACCATATCAGAGAAAATAGAGAGCATACATCTCTGAAAGGTTGCAGGTGTATTGCACAGACCAAAAGGCATCCTTCTGCAGGCAAATACTCCAGAAGGACATGTGAATGTTGTTTTCTCTTGGTTCTGAGGATCCACTGTAATTTGGTTGTAACCTGAATAGCCATCCAAAAAGCAGTAGTATTCATGACCTGCTAGTCTCTCTAGCATCTGGTCTATGAATGGTAAAGGAAAATGATCCTTTCTGGTGGCTGTATTGAGCCTTCTATAGTCAATACACATACACCACCCTGTAACTGTTCTTGTAGGAACTAGTTCATTCTTTTCATTATGAACCACTGCCATTCCTCTCTTCTTAGGGACAACATGGACAGGGCTCACCCAGGGGCTATCAGATATAGGATAAATAATCCCAGCCTCTAGTGTATTTAATGGAGCCATTAGCAAGTTGAAGACATATCCGGGTTGGTTTGACCTCTTCAGTCAAGCCAAGCTTTCTGATGGTGGATGCAGGTATTAGATTGATACTTGCTCCAAGGTCACATAGAGCGGTCTTAGTACAAGCACCCTCTATTGTGCATGGTATCATAAAGCTCCCTGGATCTTGAAGCTTCTCTGGTAAGCTTTTTAGAATGACTGCACTGTATTCTTCAGTGAGAAACACTCTTTTAGTTTCTCTCCAATCCTTCTTATGACTTAAGATCTCTTTCATGAACTTATCATAAGAGGGTATTTGCTCAAGTGCCTCTGCAAACGGAATCTTTATTTCAAGAGTCCTGAGATAGTCTGCAAAGTGGGCAAATCGTTTATCCTGTTCCGCTTGGCGGAGCTTCTGAGAATAAGGCATCTTGGCTTTATATTCTTCAACCTTAGTTGCTGCAGGTTTATTCCCTACAGAAGTGGTTGGAGAAGCCTTCTTAGAGGGGTTACTATCAGCACTTTCAGGTGTCTAATTCCTCATTGGCATTTGAACGCCAGGATTGGGTGCTGAATGGGCGTTTAACGCCAGGTTCCCACTCTTTTCTGGCGTTTGAACGCCAGATTTGGGCATCCATTGGGCGTTTAACGCCAGTTTTTCCCCCTTTTCTGGCGTTTGAACGCCAGAGTTATTCCTCTCTGGGCTCTTGATGTCCTCAGAGGGATTTTCGGCAGTGGTTTGGTCATCCTCTGTCATTTTTTCCTTTCTTGACTTTTTGCTACTTTGAGCTGAGTTATTCAATGTCTTCCCGCTCCTTAGTTGGACAACTTGGCATTCTTCTGTTATCTGTTTAGATAGCTGCTGTCTTGTCTGATTCAATTGTGCTTCTATATTCTTGTTAGCATTTTTAGTGTCTTGGAGCATCTCTTTGAATTTTGCTAATTGTTTTGTCATAAGGAGTAATTGCTGATTAAGTTCAACAATCTGTTCTTGAGGATTAGGATCAGTAGTTACTACCATAGCCTCTTCTTTTACGGAGGACTCACTGTTTGAGTACAGATGTTGATTTCTAGCAACCGTGTCTATGAGTTCTTGAGCCTCTTCAATTATTTTTCTCATGTGTATAGATCCACCAGATGAGTGGTCTAGAGACATTTGAGCTCTTTCTGTAAGCCCATAGTAAAAGATGTCTAACTGTACCCATTCTGAAAACATTTCAGAGGGGCATTTCCTTAGCATCCGTCTATACCTCTCCCAGGCATTATAAAGGGATTCATGATCCTCTTGTTTAAAGCCTTGGATGTCCAGCCTTAGCTGTGTCATTCTTTTTGGAGGATAAAATTGATTCAGAAATTTGTCTGATAACTGTCTCCATGTTTTTATGCTTGCTGTGGGTTGGTTATTTAACCACCTCTTAGCTTGGTCTTTTACAGCAAATGGAAACAGTAATAATCTGTAGACATCCTGATCCACTTCTTTATCACGTACTGTGTCAGCAATTTGTAAGAACTGTGCCAGAAACTCAGTAGGTTCTTCTTGTGGAAGACCGGAATACTGGCAATTTTGCTGTACTATGATAATGAGCTGAGGATTTAGCTCAAAACTGCTTGCTTTGATGGGAGGTATACAGATGCTACTCCCATATACAGCTGTAATGGGGTTAGCATATGACCCTAGAGTCCTTCTAGACTGCTCATTTCCACTTAGGTCCATGATGGAGAAAGGGAGATGATGTGAATTGCAAATAAATTATATTTGTATTTTTTTATTTATTTAATTAAGAGTGACCGAAAATAATAAAATAAAATAAAATAAAATTTTGAAAACTAAAAGAAAATAAAATCAAAGCAAATTGAAAACTAAATTAATTAATTAATTAAAAAGATTTTAAAATTAGCAATTAAAAAAATATGATTGAAAATTATTTTGAAGAAGATATGATTGAGAAGATATGATTGCAAATTAAAAAAAAAGATATGATTGAAAAGATATGATTGAAGAAATTAAAAAGATTTAATTTTTGAAAAAGATTTGAAAAGATCAATTTTTAAAATTAGAATATTGACTTGACTAAAAAAAGATATAATTTTGAAAATCTTTGACTAAATTAATGCAAAATTTTGAAATTTATGAGTAAAATAAGGAAAGGATATTTTTTTATTTTTGAATTTTAATGCGGAAAGAGAAAAACAACAAAATGACACTAAACTTAGAAATTTTAGATCAAAACACAGAGAACAAACAAGAAAACTTTGAATGTCAAGATGAACACCAAGAACAAATTTTTGAAAAATTTTTAAGTAAATAAAAGCATAAAAACACCAAACTTAAAATTTTTAGAAAATAAAGCACAAATTTTCGAAAAATTAAAGGAAAACACAAAGAAGACACAAAACTTAGAATTTTTAGAAAATCAAACACAATTTTTCGAAAATTTAAAGGAAAACACTAAGAAGACACCAAACTTAGAATTTTTTAAAGATCAAGAAGAACCAAGAACATGCAAATTTGAAAAATCAAAAGAAAATAAAAGTATGCAATTGACACCAAACTTAAAATATAAAACTAAACTCAAATAAAAGACTCTAAACCAACAAACATAAAATATTCCTAATCTAAGCAACAAGATAAACCGTCAGTTATCCAAACTCGAACAATCCCCGGCAACGGGGCCAAAAACTTGGTGCACAAAATTACAATCACACTTTTGCAACTCCGCACAACTAACCAGCAAGTGCACTAGGTCGTCCAAGTAATACCTTACGTGAGTAAGGGTCGATCCCACGGAGATTGTCGGCTTGAAGCAAGCTATGGTTATCTTGTAACTCTTAGTCAGGATATCAATAATTCTCATATTTAATAGTAAAAAGTAAAAGAACATGAAATAAATACTTGTTATGCAGTAATGAAGAATAGGTTGAGGATTTGGAGATGCTTTGTCTTCTGAATCTCTGCTTTCCTACTATCTTCTTCTTCATGCACGCAAGGCTCCTTCCATGGCAAGCTTTATGTTGGGCATCACTGTTGTCAATGGCTACTTCCCGTCCTCTCAGTGAAAATGTTCCAAATGCGCTGTCACTGCACGGCTAATCATCTGTCGGTTCTCGATCATGTCGGAATAGGATCCATTGATCCTTTTGCGTCTGTCACACGCCCCACAATCGCGAGTTTGAAGCTCGTCACAGTCATCCCTTCCCAGATCCTACTCAGAATACCACAGACAAGGTTTAGACGTTCCGGATCTCAGGAATGGCCGCCAATAATTCTAGCCTATACCACGAAGGTTCCAACCTTAGATTAGAAACCCAAGAGATACACATTCAAGCTTGATTGCATGTAGAACGGAGGTGGTTGTCAGGCACGCGTTCATAGGTGAGAATGATGATGATTGTCACGGATCATCACATTTATCAGGTTGAAGTGCGAATGAATATCTTAGAATAGAAGCAAGCGTGATAGAATGGAAAACGGTAGTAATTGCATTAATTCATGAAGAACAGCAGAGCTCCTCACCCCCAACAATGGGGTTTAGAGACTCATGCCGTAGAGGATACAATATGAAACATATAGAATGTCATGAGGTACAATATGAATCACTGAAAGTAGTATTTATAGTAAACTAGTGACCTAGGGTTACAGAAAATGAGTAAGCTAGGGTGTTTATTGTAAAATTCCACTTCCAGGGCCCACTTGGTGTGTGCTTGGGCTGAGCATTGAAGTTTTCATGTGTAGAGACATTTCTTGGAGTTAAACGCCAGCTTTTATGCCAGTTTGGGCGTTTAACTCCAGCTTTTGTGCCAGTTCTGGAGTTAAACGCCAGAATTCTTGAGCTGACTTGAAACGCCTGTTTGGGCCATCAAATCTCGGGCAAAGCATAAACTATTATATATTGCTGGAAAGCCCAGGATGTCTACTTTTCAACGCAATTGAGAGCGCGCCAATTGAGCTTCTGTAGCTCCAGAAAATCCACTTCGAGTGCAGGGAGGTCAGAATCCAACAGCATCTGCAGTCCTTTTTCAGCCTCTGAATCAGATTTTTGCTCAGGTCCCTCAATTTCAGCCAGAAAATACCTGAAATCACAGAAAAACACACAAACTCATAGTAAAGCCCAAAAAAGTGATTGTTATTTAAAAACTAATAAAAACATAATAAAAACTAACTAAAATGTACTAAAAACATACTAAAAACAATGCCAAAAAGCGTATAAATTATCCGCTCATCACCTTCCCTCAAGGTTTTCTTTTATCTTTTTGTTCTGACCAAGCCTTTTAGCTCAAAAATCTAGCTTGGCTTTCCTTCCGCGCCGTTTAGGGTAGGAAGGTTTTTTCTATTCTTGATGAGTCCTTCCAGGACTTCAAAATTATTTTTTCAAGGTTCGAGTTGTAGAGAGTGCTCAACCTTTCTTTTTGGATCAGAATAATGAACCCTGTTTCTCGTTATACTGGGAAGAAAAACCTATGATAGCCAAGTATAATGTAGATGCCTTATATGATCTTAAGAAGGCCGTAGTTGATTTGTTTCAAGAGTGTTGGGGCCGATCTCCTCACTTAGACACCGAAAAATTCTTAGGGGATCCTGGTCAGCTTCGGTCTGAGCTGGATAGTTTTTTTACCTTTACCTTTTTTATTTTTGGTTGTGATTTGTGCTGACAATTGATGTACTTTTACTTTTGTTTTTGTAGAGAAAATGACTCCGAAATCTGTTGTTATGAAGACAGTACGGGTCACCAAGAAGAACGTTGTGGCTCGTAATATTTAGCAAAAGGAAGACGGGGGCACGTTTGTCCGATTTACTCCTGAGAAGTCAGATTCGGGTCCTTTAGTTCTAAAGGAAGTTATTCCCGTTCTAACTTCTCGATTAATTACTCCCGATTCTCCTTTAGAGAGTGTTGGGGCCATCCTTCTCCTTCATCCTCAGAACATACTCCCAAAAGGCAAAAGACTGTTGAGAGAGGAAGTATTTATGATAAGGGATTTGACGGGCTTGCCTGGAGTGAGAGAAATGGAATTCGGATGGCGGGCGTGTGTGCTGCCCTGGCCAGGGAGTTAGAGAAAACTCCTATCAACGCCACGCACAGCTCTCTGGTGGCTGCTCGAGTTGAAGTAGAGAGGCTAAAGGAGATCAAGAAGGAATTGGAAGAGGAGAGGGATGGGCTGAGGTCTGATCTGGAGAAAACTTAGACCAGGGTGAAAAAGTGGAGCGGCGATAGCCATGGCGGAGGAAATAAAAAAGAAGGCAAAAGAGAGCTATACCTGAGTTTTCGGGAAAAGCTTAACCTTCAGGAGGAGTTAGATAAAGCCAAGGAAAGATATGCAACACTTGAGGAGTCTGTGGCTGAGGGGATGGATGAGATATTCGCCAACCTGAAGGCCCAGGTCCAAGTTCTTGCCCTAGAGGCCAATCTTTCCTTGTTTAGCTAAGATAACATTGTGGTGGATGGTAACATCGTCCCGGCTCATGAAGATAACAAGGAAGATCCTTTTCCCGACCCGAAGTCTTCGGGTGCAGGGGTTGGTCAAGCCTCTGAGACTCCTGAGGTCCTCCCCAAGGTCGTCAACACCGAGTACCCTCCTTCTCCACCTGGTGCTATTCCGGTTGTTCGGTCTCTGAGTATTAACCGACTCTGTCCACCCGAGGCAAGGACGTCGTTACTGGGGACGACCTTAACCCTTTACTTGGCTCTTCTTTGTATTTTTTTCTTCTGTCTTTAGTTTTTTGGATGGCCCAGCTTGTGGGTCATTATGAACAATTTAACTTGTAATAGCCAGTAGTTTTCTAACAAACTTACTTTGCTTTAAGTTGTTTTCAAACAAATTTAGAACCTTTCTTCATCTTAATAATGATTTTAAGTCTTTCAATAATTGTTTTTCGAATTACCCCTTAGCTTATACAGCTATTTAGTTGGGGATTATACCTCGATAAATTTTAATGCTATTTATTTGCTAAGTTTAAGTGGTAAGCTTATTTATATAGATTCCCTTTTATAAGTTCTGACTTCGTGTAATCGGACTTTATTAAGTTACATTTACACTTCGTTTTTGTCCCGCCTTGATTCTAAGGTCAGTTTTCACGAGTTGTTTGTATAACTTCTTACATTAATTTGTACATCTTCGCTTCATCTTGCCGACCATTTTAAGTCAGGCAACAATTTTCGTGGTTTATCGAGCTTAAATTAATGTGTTTTTATAGAAAATTTTGAAGATGAAATGGAATTATTATTGAAAAAAAAATTCCTTTACACAGATTTTCTACTAAGGGTTTTGACTACCCCTTAGCCCTTACTATGATGCCTTATTAAAACCTCCTTTAGAAAAAACCTCTTTTTAGGAAAAAAATCTTAAGGTTGGGAAAAAGAGTACACCAGAGAGCAAGGTACGCTACCTAACTGTAGTACTTCTTCATGTTGCAGGTGAGCCACGACCTCGAGAGCTCCCGTCCTTGTAGGTCAGACACTTTGTAATAGCCCTTTCCTAAGATTTCGATAATCTTATAGGGTCCTTTCTAGTTTGCAGCCATCTTTTCTTCACCAGACTTCTGAATACATATGTTGTTTTAGATCAGGATAAGGTCGTTCATAGTAAAGCTTTTTTTGATCACCTTCTGGTTATATCTCGAAGCCATCCTCTGTTTTAGCGACTCCTCTTTGATCCGAGATCGTTCTCGAACTTCTGGAAGGAGGTCGAACTCTTTCTTTTGGGCTTGGGTGTTGTCTTTTTTATTGTAGAATATAACCCTAGGTGACTCTTTAGTAATTTCTATGGGAATTATGGCTTCTATCTCGTAAGCAAGTCGAAAAGGTGACTCCCTTGTTGTAGAATGGGGGGGGTTGTTCGATATGCCCATAAGACCTGAGGGAGCTCGTCAGCCCATGCTCCCTTTGCATCTTGTAGTCGGCGCTTTAACCTGGCCAATATAACTTTGTTCGCAGCTTCAACTTGTCCATTAGCCTAAGGATGTTCCACTGATGTGAATTGGTACTTTATTTTGAGGTCGGCCACCAAATTCCTGAAGGTCGAGTCGGTAAATTGAGTCCCATTATCAGTGGTGATGGAATGGAAAACCCCAAATCTTGTGACAATATTTTTGTAGAGAAACTTCTGACTTCTCTGGACAGTGATAGTTGCTAGTAGTTCCGTCTCAATCCACTTAGTAAAATAGTCAATCCCCATTATGAGATATTTGACTTATCCTGGAGTTTGAGGAAATGGTCTGAGGAGATCGAGACCCCATTTTGCAAATGACCACGGTGAGGTAATGCTAATAAACTCTTCAGGAGGTGCAACATGGAAGTTGGCATGCTTTTGACAAGGCAGGCACTTTTTAACGAACTCAGCCACTTCTCTCTGTAAGGTCGGCCAAAAGAAGGCGGCGCGGATCACCTTCTTGGCTAATGATTGAGCTCTCATGTGGTTTCCACATATGCCGTTGTGTACTTCCTCCAGGACCTCCTTTGTATTGGAGGCTGGGATGCACTTTAGGAGAGGTGTTGATATTCCTCTTTTATATAGAACATTGTGGACCAATGTATAATTTTGTGCTTCTCTTATGAGTCTTCGAGCCTCCTTTTCATTTTCAAGAAGGACATCAAATTTAAGATAGTTGACTATAGGGGTCATCCATCTCAAATTCTGGTTGGTTATGGCCATTATGTTTGAGTTGTTCATCCTCCTTTGATATTGATGGTGCGTGGAGAGTTTCCTGAATGAGACTTCTATTGTTCTCTTCTGGCTTGGTGCTGGCGAGGTTGGAGATGGCGTCTTCTCGGGTATTTGACTCCCGGTCGAGTTATGTGTCGGACCTCTCTTTCCAAGACTATGCTAGTTGTTCCCGTGCTTCATCTAAATATTTCTTCATGTTGGGGTCTTTGGCTTGATAAGTGCCATTAATCTGTGAAGTTATCACTTGAGAGTCACTAAACACTATCAACCTTTCTGTCCCCACTTTCTTATCCAGCTTCAAGCCAGCAGGTAAGGCCTCAAATTCTACTTGGTTATTAGAAGTTGGGAACTCGAACCTTAATGAGAGCTCTATCCGAGTTTCTTGCACACTTTTCAGGATGATACCTACTCCACTGCTGGCTTTATTGGATGATCCATCTACGTATAGGTTCTACGTTGTTGGGCTTCCCCGACTTTCAGTGTATTAGGCTACGAAGTCGGCCAGATATTGAGATCTGATTGTTGTCTGAGCTTTATCCTTCAAGTCGAACTTAGACAGTTCTACAGCCCACTGCAACATCCTTCCTGCTAGATCCGTCTTTCGTAGAATGTGTTTTATTGGTTGGTTAGTACGGACCTTTGTAGTGTGAGCCTGGAAATAAGGTCGGAGCCTTCAAGAGGTAAGGATAAGGGCATAAGCGAACTTTTTTATCTTTTGATAGTTCAGCTCTGCTCCTTATAAAGCTTTGCTGACAAAGTAGTTAGGTTGCTGCCCGTTTTTATCTTCACGGATCAAGGTTAAAGCTATAGCTCGGGTTGCCACTGCCAGGTAGAAAACGAGCTCTTCTCCTACAATAGGTCGGGTGAATATGGGTGGTTAGCCCAAGAATGCTTTAGAGCTTTGAAAAGCTTATTCATACTCCTGAGACCATTTAAATTGCTTTCCCTTTCTAAGGATTGAATATAAGGGTAGGGACTTCAATGTTGACACTGACAAGAATTTGGAAAGTGCCACTAGCCTTCCATTTAGCTGTTGGACTTCCTTGAGATAAGTTGGGTTTTCATCTCTAGTATGTCTGCACACTTATCCGGGTTTGCTTCTATGCCCCTTTGAGTGAGCATGAAACCTAAGAACTTTTCTGCCTATATTGAGAAGGTGCATTTTGAGGCATTTAGCCTCATTTCATGCTTCCTTATTGTAGAAAATACCTCGGCGAAGTAGGACAAGAGTGCTGAGTCGACCTTGGTTTTAACGAGCATGTCGTCCACATATACTTCCATGAGTTTCCCAAAGTAAGGAGAAAACACTTTTTTCATCAGTCGCTGGTATGTGGCTCTGGCATTCCTTAATTTAAAAGACATTACTACATAACAATAGTTAGCCTTTGGAGTGATGAATGTGGTCTTTTCTTGATTCGGCTTATACATCAGGATTTGATTGTATCCCGAATAGGCATCCATAAAGGACATGTATTGATAACTTGAGGCTGAGTCGACTAGTACGTCAATACTCGGGAGAGGGTATAGATCCTTGGGGCAAGCCTTGTTGAGGTCCGTGTAGCTACACACATTCCTCACTTTCCATTCTGCTTCTTCACTAGGACCATGTTGGCTAGCCACAATGGATACTGATGGAGGATAAATGTCGGTCTAGAATTTCTCAAAGAAATTTTGTTGCAAGCATAGTCCAAACCAACAATTTATCCACCAATCAAAGTTTAAAAAGGTTTATCCCAATACTAATCAAAATAACCGAGAGTATTAATCCCGGGTCGTTCTCCCTAGGAATTGCAATGAAGTGCTCAATTATTGGCTATGAAATATTTTGGGATTTTTGTAATAAGAGACAAGAAATGTAAATAATAAGAAGGTAAATGACAATTAACTAATGAAGGAAAGGGAATTAAATGGTAAAAAAGGTCTTGGCAAGGGTTGATGGTTAAGGATATCTATCCTTGTTACCAACCACAATATGATAATTGTAAGGATCAATCCCATTTAGTCATCCGCTAACAGTTGAAGGAAAGTCAAATGAGCTTCATCAATCTTAATCCATAAGTCCTAGCCACTCACTAATTGAACTAGTGAAGACTAGTGTCAATGGACACCAATTATCAATCACTTAGACATTAACAACTCAAGGTCACCTAAGTTACCAACCCAAGCCAAGAATAGGAAAATCTACTCTATAACTAAAAGAAACATTTCGTCAAACACCTAGAATACAATAAAAGCAAATATCATAAAATGCAAGAATTAATGAAAGCTATAACTAACATAAGCAAGAAATTAACAATAGCAATTAAGGTGAACATGAAAAGACATGGAAACATAAAATTGCATTAAAAGAGAATTGAAATTGACAAGAGAATTTATAAACTAAATTGGCAAAATAAAGAAATTAACAAGAGAAGTAGATAAACTAAAGTTCTAGAATAAATAAAAGTAAAGGAAAACTAAATTGAAGCAAAAATAAAATTTAGATCTAAGAAGAAATTGAAATAAGAATCTTAAAACATAGAGAGAGGAGAGAGCCTCTCTTTCTAGAATTCTACATCTCTCTAAAAACTAAAACTAGTGTGTGTATGAATGAATGTCTCCCCATCACTCCCCAGCCTCTAATCTGCATACTGGGCTCGAAACTGGGCTAGAAATGAGCTTTGAAATTGCCCCTAGCGTATTCCCTTAAGTGAGGCACGTGACACTTGTCACGTGTACGTGTTAGCCACGCGTACGCGTCGTCAAACTTCGCACAAGGTCACGCATACACGTCAGTCATGCGTACGCGTCGGTGGACGATGCTCCTAGTCCCGCGCACATGTCATCCACGCGTATACGTCGAGATCAGCTTCTCAAATCTTTAATTCTTTGTGTTCCTTCTACTTTTGCATGCTTCCTTTCTATCCTCTAAGTCATCCTTGCCCTATAACCCTGAAAACACTTAACAAACATATTACGACATCGAATGGTAATAAGAGAGGATTAAAATGAGCAATTTTAAGGCCAAAGAAGCATGTTTTCATTCTTAAGAACAAATTAGGAAGGATTCACAAAACCGTGCAATTTATATGAATAAGTATGGAAATAGTTGACAAAATCCACTCAATTCAAACCAAAATAAACCATAAAATAGTACTTTATCAGATACTTTACCTCTCTTATGAATTCTGCTTCTAATAAGGCTTGCACTTGTTCTTCCACGACCTGTGTCCTTTCGGGCCCGAGTTTTTGACGCTTTTGTTGGATAGGTCGAGAATTCGGGTATACAGCGACTTTATGAGACATTAGGTTGGGATCTATACCAGGCATTAAGAGGCTTTCCAAGCGAAGAGGTCATGATTTCTTCGTAGGAGATCAACAAGTTGTTTTTTTAGGCCTTCTTCTAAGTTAGCTCCTATATTAGTTGTCTTTTTAGGGTGATCCCCAATTTGTACTTCTTCTACCTTTCCTCTAGGTTGGGGGTACAGTTCTTCCCAAGTCTGAATACCACTAAGTTTGATAGTGTTGACTTATTTTCCTCCTGAGCTGCTTTTTAGATCAAGGCTTTCGTTGTAACACTTTCGTGCTAACTTTTGATCTACTTTTATGGTGGCAATTCCCTCTGTAGTGGAAAATATCATGCACAGATGAGGTGTAGAAACATCTGCTATAAGTCGGTTCAAGGTTATCGACCTATTAGGGCATTATACGCTGAAGTGATGTCAACCATGATATAGTCGACGCTTAACATTTTTGACTTCGTGTCCTTTCCGAAAGTAGTGTATAGAGAGATAAACCTAAGAGGTCGGATCGGCGTGTCTCCCAGTCCGAAGAGGTTATTCGGGTACGCTTTTAGATCCTTTTCTTCCAGCTCGAGCTTGTCAAATACGGGCTTAAATGATATATCTGCCGAGCTACCTTGGTCCACTAGGGTTCTATGGAGGTTGACTTTGGCGAGAATCATTGTTATTACCACTGGATCATCGTGGCCCGATGTTACCCCCTGAGCATCTTCTTTAGTGAACGAGATGGTTGGTAAGTCAAAAATTCTATTTTCCTCCCCGACTTGGTACACCTCTTTAAGATGTCTTTTTCGTGATGACTTTGAGATTCTTCCTCCGGCAAACCCACCATTGATCATGTGTATATGTCGTTTAGGAATTTGAGGTGGTCATTCTTGTCGTCCTCCCTCTTCGTCTTTTTTTCTTTTTCTTTGATCATCCGACCTTTCCAGCAAGTACCTGTCTGGTCGACCTTCTCTAGCAAACTTTTCAATGTTATCTTTAAATCATAGTAGTCTTTAGTAGAATGCCTGTAAAGCTTATGGTACTCACAGTATTCCATCCGACTTCTGGCTTTTTTGTGTATGATTGGTCGAGGAGGTAGAAGTTTCTCGGTATGACATATCTCCTTGTAAATGTCTACAGGAGAGACTTGAAGTGGGCTATAATTATGATACATTTGAGATTTTTTCGAGTTGTACTCCTCTTTTTTCTTAGCTTCTTTTTCCTTTTCCTGGGGTGGGTAAGGTAGGATGGGCCTGGGGAGAGGCTCTCTAAGTCAGAAATTCTCTTTTATATTAATATATTTTTCTATCCTTTCTTGTACTTTGTACAAGAAAGCCAGGTGTCGTTAGCTATGGATTGAGAGAACGACTCTTTTTTAAGGCCATTAACTAATTCCATTATAACTGCTTCAGTAGGTAGGTTTTGAATCTCCAAACATGTTTTATTGAATCTTTCCATATAATCTCGAAGTGTCTCCCTAACTTCTTATTTAACCCCTAGCAAGCTCGGGGCATGCTTTAACTTATCCTTCTAAATCGAGAATCTAGTAAAAAACTTCCTTGCCAAGTCATCAAAACCAGTTACCGACCTGAGAGGGGTAAATTATCAAACCATTTCATTGCGGCTTTAGTCAAAGTTGTCGAAAACGCTTTGCAACGGGTAGTGTGGAGGCGTTGGCTAGATACATCCAACTTTTGAAATTGCTAAGATGGTTCCTTGGGTCGGTTGTTCCGTCATAGAGATCCATGTCAGGGATTTTAAAATTTCTTGGGACCCTGGCTCACATAATATCTTCAACAACGGGTCTTCTTCTCCCAGAGGACTTTCTTCTCGATCTACTCAATTACTCCATTTTCTGAGATCGGCTTCTAATTGTAAGAGCTTTTCTTCCAGCTCATTTCATCGTCGTACTTCCTTTCGTAGTTCCCGTTTAGTCTTTCGTTTGTCATTCAGCTTCCAGCTCGAGTTGCTCTAATCGTCCATGATGACCGTGGACTAAGCATAGTATCTTTGTTGGATGAGGAGGTCCCTCATCCTTGAGTGGGTGGATCTCTGATTGGATCCGCCGCAACTGAAGGTTCCCCGATGTTCCTTCTCCATGAGGAATGTGAGTTCTCTCCCAAGGTGGGGGTATCGCAAGTGTGAGGTCATCACAGTAGGGTTCTGGATCTAACTCAGATGTCGTGTGACCGTCTTCGTATTGGCCATCCGCCATTATTAAGGGTTGAATCTCAGGTCCCCGACAACAGTGCCAATGTTCTGAGAGTTAGCTGAAATATTGATTTGGGCCTGAACGTAAGGTCCAGGCTCCTTATGAGGCAGCGTCCAAACTATTCTTGTGCTGAAGTGCCGCGTCCAAGTTCCTCGTGAGGAGGTGGGGGTGGTACCAGCAAGAGACTCCGATACTTAAGTTAGTAAGGATTTTAAGCAGGATTTTAGTAGAATAGAACGTGAATATACCTAAGGGGTGTTAGTGTATTTATAGTAGAGTTTGATTACCACCTTTTTTGGAGTTGTTCCACGTTTAGTTGATGAATAACCGTTCCCTTTATCTTTGGGATAGTTTGTTGGGATCTATCTTTTAAGAGAGATAGAGATAGCAAGAGAAATTCGGAGAGGCAGTTACTTATTTGGATAAGTAACGCTGATCCCTATCACCGTGTCCGACCTCTTTAAAGAAGTCGGGTAAATAGTAGAGACCATTCTTTGTGGGTGGACCTTTTTATCCTTGTTGGGTCTAACTCTATATTTTGGACTAGTTAGAGTATAAATACTTACTGACAACTAACTTTTAAGTCCATTAAAATGTATTAATTTCTTTTAAAATAACTAGTTTTGATGCATTGTAAAGAAAAAGTTTAAACATACATTTAATAATTAGTAAAACTTACTATTTTGATAACAAGTTAATGGAGAAGATAATGCACATGGGTCAAACTTATTTATTTAAATTTTTTTAATATTTCAAACTTATGCTACGTGTATGTGTGAGTTAAGATCATATGAATACTCATACACAAGTTTAAGCAAAGTTTATATAATTATATCTAAGCACGTGGGTTGAGATTAGATAATAGAATAATGCTTCACAAACAACTCAACCAAACGATTACATAGACGATAGTGCTTGAAAGAGGAGAAATACGTATTTAACTGGTATTTGTACGTGGAACCCATATGAAGCCAAAAGTAAAATCAGTTAATATTAGTCGTCTTGTAATGGTTTAGTTTGAGTTGTTTGTTCACGTATTGTTGAAAAGATGAGCTTCAGTTTTAATTAAGTGGTGTTGGTTCGAAATATAAAGATTATATTGAGAACATTTGTTTGAATTCTGTGGAGCAGGCTTTCGAGTATGTTGAAAAAGGGTCATCGATGAACAAAGTGGATTGATAAAAAATTCATAAAGATAAAATTTTGTGATTGAAGTCATAGGGAGATTAATAATTAAGACAGTTTGAAAACAGTTATTTCATTTATGTAGTGAAAACAGTTATATTTAATTCTCTCATATAAAAAATACGTGATGAAATTTGATTAGTTAAGAGGGACTATAAATAGACAAAGTTTAGAAAGAATAAAAATTAAAATTTTTATCCAAAAAATACTCTTGTAATTTCATATTTTCAAAAATTTTTTGATCTTATTCAGAGTTTAGTTAGGATTCTTTCCATAATCTTTATATTTCACTTTAGTTTTAATTTTTTGTAAATTTACTTTTTCTTTGCAAAAATTTTCTTTTTTTACTTTCCTTTACGTTTATACATTGCATTTGAATTCAAAATCTTTTGATCAAATTAGAGGCATTTTATTGAT
Organism: Arachis ipaensis; assembly: GCF_000816755.2. Classification (NCBI taxonomy): domain Eukaryota; kingdom Viridiplantae; phylum Streptophyta; class Magnoliopsida; order Fabales; family Fabaceae; genus Arachis; species Arachis ipaensis. The sequence continues at coordinate 107,493,499 of NC_029793.2, read as the reverse complement.
GTACAAATCAGTTATTTTATTATTTTTTATTTTTTATTGATTTTATTTTTTTTAGTCTTCTTAAATTTTTCCTTTCCATTTTAAGTCTTTTCGATCCAGATTTGCTAAAAATCTGGATATCAATGCATAACAAGTGGAAAAGTAGGTGAACGGAAAATCGAGAATGCAATGCATAAGTGGGTCGACGTATACATAGCATAGTGAGTGAGTGGGACTCGTAATAGTAAGAGTGCAAATGTAAATGAAATCATTTGGCGCACACTTCATACTCTCACGGTGATAGCTCAGATTAATGGCCACGTGCCTTGCTCCATTACTACGATCATTCATACCTAACCCTATCACCCTTCTTCACCCAATCACAAGTTTTCAGTCCGTTTTGTCAATTTTTTTTAATTTCCAAAATTTGTATGGTGCAATTAGAATTATAAACGGCTAATTTCAAAGACTATTTAACGGTTTAACTCAGCATAATGCGGAGGAACGTCCTAATTTTGGAGTTAAGTTCATTTAAAAGGCTCACATATACACTACTTTTATTATTTATCAATATGATTAATTAATATTTACTAATAAACCTTTTATTTGTTTGATAATTCACGGTCCTAGATCGACAAAAACAAAGGAGCAACAATCAACGACAAACCAAATACAACCACAGCCACAAGTCCTCACAACACAAAACACAAACGAAAATAACCTGCACAATACAACCAACAACTAAGCACAGTCTAAACAAATACCAGAAAAGAAAACCAAAGCAATACAACAACAGTCCCTGTAGTGATATTTACTAATAAAAAACAAAACCTGTGTGATGTTTTTCATTAGTTTGACTAAGTTTAGTAAAGCATTATTATCTTTATCAAAAACAGAGAAGTTGGAAGATCATATAGCCTATAGGCTGTAGAAGTTTGTCCAAGTTAATAAGTAATATGTTTGTTTTTGTGGTGGATGTATTGAATATCTCCAGTTTTAGTAAGCAAGGATAATATAGAATTATCACGTTTATAGTTTAATTTATAGATGACGCTATTTTATTCTGTTTACTGAAAGAGGAGACAATTAAAAATTATAAAAAAATTTTAAGGTGTTTTAAAATAATGTCTAAATTGAGCATTAATCCACTAATTTTGACAAGTCCATTTTATTGATCTTAATACCAATAAATTATAGTGAGGAGTGAGTTAGACAGACGCTATTATATTTTAAACATTTAGTACAAATATATGACAAAATTATATATTAAGTAATATTTATAGGATATGTCTAAAATAAACACAATAATTTTGTGCTTATTGAATGTGTCTTATTGTTATAAACCATTGAATTTCATTAAATATAAATCAAAAGCTACTATTAAAAAATAACATTGATAGACTATAATAAATATAAAATGAACACAC
>NC_029793.2:107476331-107491939 GCF_000816755.2 Arachis ipaensis | reverse complement strand
ATTGAAATATTTATAAAATAGGGTATGTGTCATGTTTATATATATATGTATTCATATAAGCCATGTTAACACTTTCTTTTTCCTTTTATTTTGTATGATTTGGTGGTAATAATGATGAATGATTAGTAAATTTATATATAGAGCAATGTTAAGGGGTAGCAATTTTTGTGATTAGTAGCCATCAAATAGTCATCAATGATGATTTAATGGTGTGAGATTAGTGTGAGATTTCATCTAATAGCTCACCTTTCTCTGCTGGTTACATGCTAGCCAAAATTCAATAAAATTTATTATTTAATTTTTTAAAAACTTAAAATATTATATTTTATCTTGCTGTATTTTGTGTATAATTGAATTTGGTTCAATTATAGCAGCACAATCGTCTTGTTCAGCAAATTTATAGAAAGTTGATTAGCAAAATTTGATAATAATATTATTACTGTATCAATAGAATTATTTGATTCATCAATTATTCATTATTTTTAATACCTTAATGCAAAGATCTAAAGAGATTTTATTTTTAATACCTTAATGCAAAGATCTAAAAGAGATTTTTAGTCTGGTTACTTCTGTACTTATGACCTTGTTATTGAAGTGTTTTTCAAAGTTTTTTGTCAATTGTTGACTCTTATGCAAAAATAAAAGATGAACTGATTATTTTCAACATTGGATTTACATTAGGTTGTAGGACGTAATTTTGAAGTTACTTTCCTTGAAAATTTGATCTATCCATTGCCTCATTTCACATGAAATATTATTACCGCGCAGCTACTTTTGGAACAAGTTGTATTCATTATTGACTTGTTATCCGTTTAAATGCAAATCTCTACAGGTAGATAAAAAGGAGATCGTTGGCCTGCAAGAGCAAGTTTGTCTAAAAATATTTGAATTTATGAATATAATTGCAACTTTTTCTTTTATGGAAACTGAACCTGGTCTCATTCTTCAGGTTTTTGACCACAAAATGATTGAGTTGCACGACAAGTTCCTCGCATATGTAAATGACTATTTTCAGAATCATACTCTTTTCTACAATGTATTGATCAGAGATTGATTTTACAATTGTTTTGCTGGATCGATATGTGCATATAAATCTGAAAGTTTTAAAATATAGGTTCTCAAAGAGGCTTTTGAGGTCTTTTGCAGTAAAGGTATTGCTGGGATCTCGAGTACTGAACTGCTTGCCACATTCTGCGACAACATTCTTACGAGAGGTGGCAGTAACAAAATTGAGTGACGAAGCAATTGAAGATGTTAGAAACAAGAGAGAAATCTGAAAAAAGTGTTTCTGTGTATTATTTAGGTTGATCAAAAATACAATGTACAAGGGGTATATATAGGTGCCAGAAGAATCAAAGTAATAAAAGTACAGAATCCTACAATTAATATACAGATATGCCATATAAATATAAACGATACTAACTGATCTAAAATGATTCTAATGATTCTCTAATGATTCTCTAACATCCCCCCTCAAACTCAAGTGGGAGCTAAGGATACCATCTTGAGTTTGGATAACAAAGTCTGGAAACGAGTCGGGTGATGAGCTTTCGTGAAGATATCAGCAGTCTGATCTAGTGTACCAACAGCAATGAGACGAACAGCATCAATAAGGATATGTTGCCGAACAAAATAACAATCAATCTCAATGTGTTTGGTGCGTTCATGAAAGACATCATTATGGGCAATCTGAATAGCACTGCGATTGTCACAAAAAACATCAGTAGGGGACGACTGAGGAGCACCCAAATCTTCGAGAAGCCAACGAATGGAGATAACCTCAGCAGTGGTGTCAGCGAGGGCACGGTACTCAGCTTCTGTACTTGATCGAACAGTGAACGTTTGCTTCTTAGCACGCCAAGAAATGAGAGCGTCGCCAAGAAACAAACAGTAACCAGTAGTAGAACGACGATCAGTGGGATCACCAGCCCAATCAGCATCGGAGTACGCCTGAAGGCACAAAGAGGAATGGGCAGAAAAATAAAGGCCATGAAATAGAGTGCCTTTGATGTAGCGAAGAATGTGAAGAACTGCCGCATAGTGAGTAGTCCGAGGAGATAACAAGAACTGGCTAAGTACATGAACTGGATAGGCGATGTCTGGTCGGGTGACAGTTAAGTAGACGAGTCCTCCAACTAGCTGTCGATAGAGAGTACGATTTTCCAAAACAGTGCCATCCATAGGAGTAAATCGAACATTAGGCTCAAGAGGAGTAGACTCGGTGCGACTATCCGTAATTCCGGCTCGAGCAAGGAGATCTGAAGCATATTTAGCTTGAGAGAGATAGATGCCATCATCGGTGGATATGACTTCTAGACCAAGAAAATAGTTGAGAGAACCAAGATCTTTCATCTCAAAAGTATGCTGAAGGGATGCCTTGAGATCAGAGATACCATCAACATCATCTCCAGTAATGATCATGTCATCAACATACAGAAGCAGAAGAACGACTCCACGTTCACTTTTACGAATAAAGAGAGCATGCTCATGAGAACTGCAAGTGAAACTAAGACTGCATATGGTAGTGTTGAACTTGTCAAACCATTCACGAGGAGCTTGCTTAAGCCCATAGAGTGCCTTGCGAAGGAGACAAACTTTGCCAGAGGGACAAGGATAACCCGGAGGGGGGTTTCATATAGACCTGCTATTTCAAATCTCCATTAAGAAATGCATTCTTCACATCCATCTGATTGAGAGACCATTTTTTGACCGCAGCAATGGCAAGAAGAGCTCGAACAGATGTGAGACGAGCAATAGGAGCAAAAGTCTCTTCATAGTCAATACCATACTCTTGCGTACAACCCTGAGCAACCAATCGTACCTTATAACGGTCAATAGAACCATCAGAGCGAGTCTTGATCTTGTATACCCATCTGCTGCCCACAACTTCCTGAGCAGAAGGAGGATCAACCAAATCCCAAGTGTGTGCCTTTTCAAGTGCCTGTATTTCTTCCTGCATTACTTGTTGCTAATGTGGATTTGTGGAAGCTTCTCTGAATGACTTAGGTTCATGTTGATGAAGGATAGTAGAAAAACAATGATAATCAAGAAGATGAGGAGGTGGATTCCTTACCTTAGAAGAACGAGCGGGAGGAGGAGGCATGACAGTAGGAGCAGGATCATCGTCCGATCTGGAATCATTGGGAGATGGAGAAGGCGGAAGAACATGAGGCTGTAGAGGGTCACTCGAGATAGAATCTGTAGAATCATCACTATGAAAATGATTAACATTGGGGTTAGTAAACAAATGTGACTGAGTAGTAGGAATTGACTCAAAGGATCAGAACCGAGAAAATATGTCATGCTCCCAGAAGACAACATGACGAGATATACAGACACGTTTAGAGAGAGGATCCCAACAACGATAACCCTTGTGTTTAGTGCCATAACCAAGGAAACAACATATACGAGCCCGAGGTTCAAGTTTACTATGTTCATGAGGCTGAAGAAGAACAAAACATACACAACTAAAAACTCGAAGAGCACTATAATCTGGGGAGGTATGATAAAGATGCTCAAAGGGAGTAACATTACCAAGAACAGAAGAAGGGAGTCTATTGATAACATGGACAGTAGTAAGAACAGCTTCACCCCAAGTACGCTCAGGACACGAAGAAGAAATGAGCATTGCACGGACGGAGTCAAGAATGTGACGGTGTTTGCGTTCAGCTCTGCCATTTTGTTGAGACGTACCAGGACAAGAAAACTCAGACAAAGTACCCTGTTCTGCAAGAAATGTTAAGAGTTTAGAATCACGGAATTCCATAGCATTATCACGTCTGAAAACTTTAATGACCTTGGAAAATGTCCATCACAACAATGATGGAATTTCACTAAAATCATCTTTGATTACAAACACCAATTCTCACTAGGAACTACTCTTTCTATCCGGGACAAGTCCAGAATCTAACCCAATTCTGAACTTGACTTAGTCACCTACCAAGCTTTCAACTGCTAAGTGCTAACCCAACTTGCAAGGGGATTCCCACAGAATCATGAAACACAACACAGATGTACAAAGGACCTCTAAGGACATCTATGGCTTTTTCTTTTAATTTTGCACTCTCTGCCTTTTTCCGCTCTATGGCTTTTTCTTACAAACCTCAATGTTTGCCTTTTTCTATGAGACTCAAGACAGACAAAATTAAACAGAAAATTACAAAACAGAAAATATTGAAGGAGAAGAACTTCTGTTAGCTTAGGTAGCTATAAGAACCCTGTGCTTTGCACTCTCACTCCTTGCTTCAAGCCCTGGCTGTTCTCCTTTATTTATAAAAGGGGAAGCCTCCACGGTTAAAACTGTTGAACCAAGCTAAACTTCTTCTTCTTCAAGCAAACCAGTTCGGCCAGAGAGAGAGAGGAGAGATAACTGAATGTAAAACCCAACATGCAATTATCTCTGTGTCTTTCCTTTACACCAAGCTTCACCAATCCAAGCCATCCATCTTGACTTGCACTCCAAGAAGGATCCCTAGCCCTTGATGCACTCTTGATGCATGACAGCTCCTCCTGCTCCACTTTTGCTTCCTCCTTCACGTATGGGTGAACACAAAGCAGAGACGAGCCATGATCTTCTTCCTCTGACCGAGATCATCTTCTTCCATTTTTGGTATGGAGAGCATGAGCTTACTTCACAAAATCTTACCCCCTTTTGGTGAAGATCTCAGCCACAGCATACTTTTTGTTTTCTTTTTCTCTACAGTAGCTACCTCCTGTAGTGGTTGAGCAAAGGAAGAGACGAGCCATGCCTCCAAGGATCTTCTTTCTCTGACCGAATGGATCTCCACCATTTTTGGTCATGGAAGGCATGAGATTACTTCACCACATCTTGCCTTTTGTGGTAAAAATCTCAGCCACACCATACTTCAGATTTTCTTTTTCTTGATGCCATCATCACAATAGCCATGCTACTAGCTTCTTCTTCTTTCTGATAGCTTGCATTAGCTTCCATTTTTGTGAAGTGACCACCGAAAATAAAGAGAGAGTAGAGAGAGAAGAGAGAGAAAAGCAAAGCTATGGGAGTAATGAATATTATCAAAAGAAATCAACTAAGATCAACTCCCTATGCTTATTGTATGGTAGCGTGTAAGCTATACTTAATGCCATCAAATCACTTTAACTTTTCTCTTTCATGTTTCCAATGTCTGTATTAACTTCACTTAATAAAATTTGAATTCCATCAAAAGATGAAAGTGGAACCCGTTGAAAGCATGCAACATTGGCTTTCTCTCTTTTTTCAATTCGGACCAACCTTTTTTGGTCTTGTAGCAAATAATAATTTTGGGCTTGTTTAAATAAATCTGGCCCAATAATCATATTAATAATTCAACCATAATAGTTAAGACAATTGTTTGAAACCAAGGCTGAATTTTAATCTCACATGGGCCTTACTATTTTAGCCCAAAGCCAAATCCTGCAAGTAACAAAAAAAATTATTAATTAGCACACTAAAATTAGATTAGTATTTTTTCAATTAATTCTATTAATAATGTTTGATCATCACTAAAAAAATTGAAATGGAAAGAAATCAAAGATTAGAGTACTCCCTTTGAATATTAGGATTCCTTCCTGTTCATACCCAGGGTCGAGCTGTCCGACCCGGGCTGATTGACGACAAGTCGACCGACCTCTTCAAGTCAGGACTATCCGACCTCTTCTCAAAGAGCTCGGCCAAATCACCAGGAAAGCCCAAAAAAGAGCCCAAATAGAGGAACACGACCCAAATCCAAAGGCAGCCCAAGCCTATAAAGATAAGGGCGGTTCCCTTGAAGATAAGATGACTTCACTCAAAGATAAGATAACTATCTTATCTCCAGAAAGGTCACTCCTCACCATTATAAATACACTGGAGCACCCAGATATAACTCATAATCTGATTCTACAAAAATACCTGCTTAATATCCTTGCTAACTTAAGCATCGGAGTCCCTTGCAGGTACCACCACCCCTCGGTGACAAAGGATCAGCAGCCAATCAGTCCAACAAGTCGGATACGACAGCTCCAGTCACCACTCGCAAGCCGGACACGTCATCTCCGACCAGCATAGAAGATCTCGTCTGAGATCGACCTACAGTTTCAGGTAACCCTCGGAACATTGGCGCCGTTGCCGGGGAACCTGGAAGTCATCCCATCATCATGACGGACAACTTGGACAACGACCACAACTCTGATTTGGAGAACAGAACACCACATAAGAACGCGGAGGTTACACTAGACGATACTTCTTAACCTAACAAAGGCAAGAACTCCCTAAACATGGGAACCATGGAGGCACTTCAGGATCGCTTAAAACAACTCGAAAAAGAGGTTGAATATCAACGGGAAGCCGAGAGAGACCTACGAAGGGAAGCTAGCAGGCAACACCGCGAATTAGAGGACAAGCTTCTAAAGCTCGAAGCCGATCTCAAAGCTAAAACTACTCGATCCAGCCACGAAGATAGCTCCCGCAAGGATCAAGACCCCTTCACCAAAGAGATCATGAAGGCCAGAATCCCAAAAGACTTCAAACCTCCCGACATGACTCTATACGATGGCACCTCAAATCCCAGCCATCATCTCAGCAACTTCAGAAGTAGAATGTATCTCACCGACGCCTCAGATGCAACTCGGTGCAAAGCTTTCCCGACTACCCTGACGAAGACAACAATTAAATGGTTCGACAATCTGTCCCCTAGGTCCATCTCAAGCTTTGACGACTTAGCCAAAAAATTTCTAGCCAGATTCTCCATCCAAAAAGACAAAACTAAACACGCCCCAAGTCTACTAGGGATCAAGCAAGGAGATCGGAAAAGTCTTCGTAGCTACATGGAAAGATTCAACAAGACATGTTTGGACATACAAAGTCTACCAACAGAAGCAGCCATTATGGGTCTCATCAATGGCCTGTGAGAGGGACCTTTCAGTCACTCCATATCGAAAAAACATCCCACATCTCTAAATAAAGTGCAAGAACGAGCAGAAAAGTACATCAACATGGAGGAAAACTCCCGATTAGGAGAGACCTCAAAGCCCAGATTCCCCTACTCCTCCCGAGATAAGGATGAAGAGTCCAAGAAAAAAGAAGATCAGCATGGAGAAAAAATAAAAAAAATACCACAATTACACCCCTCTTCGGGTGTCTCTTGTAGATGTCTATCGAGAAGTATGCCACACTGAAAAGATACCCCCACCTCGCCCACTCAAAAGCAAGAAAGGAGGGGAAATCAGATAGAATAATGTGAATACCATCGAATCTATGGACATCTCACCAACGAATGCTTCGATTTGAAGAATATCATAGAAAAACTAGTAAGAGAAGGAAGACTAGATCGGTACCTAGCTAGCAAAACAGATGAGCCAAGAAAAAGAAGAAGAGACAAAGAGGTCGGACGAACTGAACGACCACCTCGTACCCCGGAAAGACATGTCCACATGATACATGGAGGATTTGCGGGAGGAAGAATCTCCAAATCATCTCGCAAAAGACATCTGAAAGAAGTATATCATGTCGAAGGAGGAGAAGGAGCACCCGAACTCTTCACTATCACCTTCACCAAAGAGGACGCAGTTGGCGTCATCTCAGGACATGACGATCCCATGGTCATCACTATCATATTAGCCAACGCTAATCTCCACCGCACATTGGTAGACCAGGGAAGCTCGGCTGAAATACTATTCAAAATCGCCTTTGAGAAACTCGGCCTAGAGAAAAAAGAACTCAGAGCATATCCAAACAGCCTATTCGGGCTGGGAGACACTCTAATCCAACCACTTGGATACATCTCATTGCACACAACCTTTGGAAAAGGAAATCGGTCAAGGACACTCAACATAGACTACATTGTGGTCGATGTAAGAACAGCCTACAATTCCCTGATAGGTCGGACAATGATAAATCAACTCGGCGCAGTATTCTCGACTCCACATCTGTGCATGAAGTTTCCAACCACAGAAGGGATCACTACAATAAGAGTAGACCAGAAGACAGCGCGCCGTTGTTATAATGAAAGTTTGAACCTCAGGGGCAAAGGAGAAAAAATCAACACCATTGAACTCGGGAGAGTTCGAGGGCGGGAAGAACTTCGGCCTCAACCTGAAGGCGAGACAGAAAAAGTCCAAATCAGAGATACTTCAGAAAAAACAACTAATATTGGCACAATCCTAAAAGGAGACGTCAAGAAATCCCTCATACAGTTCCTAAGAGACAATGTCGACCTCTTTGCATGGAAGGCCGCAGACATGCCAGGCATAAACCTTAAGTTAATGTGCCATAAGTTGGCAGTTTTCCCAAGATCTCGGCCAGTACAGCAGAGACGTAGAAAGCTTGGACCAGAACGATCTCAAGCTGTGGAAGAACAGGTACAAGCTCTACTAGAGGCAGGATTCATAAGAGAAGTCAAGTACCTACTATGGCTAGCTAACGTCGTCTGGGTGAAAAAATCAAATGGGAAGTGGCGGATGTGCACCAACTACACTGATCTCAACAAAGCCTACCCAAAAGATCCTTATCCACTCCCAAGTATCGATGCTCTGGTGGATACCTCCTCCAGATACAAATACCTCTCGTTTATGGACGCCTATTCGGGATACAATCAAATCCCGATGTACCCGCTTGATCAAGAAAAAACCTCATTCTTAACCCCGAAAGCAAACTACTATTATATTGTCATGCCGTTCAGACTCAAAAACGCAGGAGCCACTTATCAAAGATTAATGAATAAGGTCTTCGCAGAACACATCAAGAAAGTCATGGAAGTCTACGTGGACGACATGTTAATAAAGACACAAAGTGAAGAGTCGTTACTGTCCGACCTCACCCAAGTATTCGACACTATAAGAAGGCATGGCATGCGACTTAACCCTACAAAATGCACCTTCGCAGTAGAAGCTGGAAAATTCTTGGGTTTTATGCTCACACAAAGAGGAATCGAGACAAATCCGGATAAATGCCGGGCTATACTCGACATGAAAAGTCCAACCTGTGTCAAAAAGGTACAACAACTCAATAGAAGATTGGCAGCCTTGTCCAGATTTTTGGCTGGATCGGCCATAAAGTCTCTACCTTTCTACACTACCCTGAGGAAGGGACGGAAGTTTGAATGGACAATGGAGTGCGAACAAGCCTTTTAGGACTTCAAGAAATTCCTGGGGCAACCACCTATCCTGACTCGACCACGGAAAGAGGAACCGCTCATATTGTACCTCGCGGTAGGAAACCGAGCAGTAGCCTCAGCGCTAGTTCGAGAAGACGACAATGGACAACAACCCGTATATTTCATTAGTAAGGCACTTCAATGGAAGATTGGCAGCCTTGTCCAGATTTCTAGCTGGATCGGCAATGAGATCTCTCCCCTTCTACGCCACCCTAAGGAAAGGAAAGAGGTTTGAATGGACAACAGAGTGTGAGCAGGCCTTCCAGGATTTCAAAAGGTTCCTGGGATAACCACCTATTCTAACTCGACCACGGGAAGGAGAACCACTTGTATTGTACCTCGCAGTAGGAAATCGGGCAGTAGCCTCAGCACTGGTCCGAGAAGACGACAGTGGACAACAACCTATATACTTCATCAGCAAAGCACTACAAGGGTCCGAACTAAACTACCAAAAAATAGAGAAATTCGCCTATGCTCTCATACTAACATCTCGATGACTTCGCCCATATTTCCAAGCCCACATCATCAGGGTTCGGACCAACCAGCCCATAAAGGGCATTCTGTAGAAAACAGATTTAGTAGGAAGAATCTTGTAATGGGCAGTCGAGTTGTCCAAATTCGACCTTCAATATGAAGCTCGGACAGCCATCAAATCATAGTATCTGGCCGACTTCATTGCAGAGTTTACGGACACCCCAAAAATCCCTATAGAATAGAATCTCTACGTAGACGGCTCCTCAAACAAAACTGGAAGTGGCGCAGGCGTGATAATAGAAAGTGACCAGGGAACCCAAATCAAACTTTTCCTCAAATTCGGGTTTCCTACTTCAAACAACCAGGCCGAATATGAGGCACTACTAGCTGGTTTGAAGCTGGCTAAGGAGGTTGGAGCTCAAAAGCTTATCATCTTCAGCGACTCACAAGTAGTCACCTCACAAATAGCAGGGAGCTACCAAGCCAAGGATCCCACCATGAAAAAGTACTTTGATAAAACCAAGGGAACAGAATGCACGAGCTGATGCGCTCTCAAAACTAGCCAGCACCAAATCAGGGGGCAACAATAGAAGCATCATCCAGGAAATACTACAGAACCCGTCAATCTCGGAAGAAAAAAAGGTCCTAGCCATAACAGGTCTGGATCAAGGATGGATGACACCCATAATTAACTACCTAAAAACAGAAACACTCCCTACAGATAAAAAAAAGGCAAAGAGGTTAAAATGAGAGGCACAATATTACACCATCATAAACAATACTCTATATAAAAGAGGGATTTTAACACCCCTGTTGAAATGTGTATCGACTTCTAACACAAAGGAAGTTTTAGAAGAAATACACAGTGTCATCTGTGGCAACCATCTCAGAGCGCAAGCTCTCACCAAAAAAGTACTCTGGGCCGGATTCTATTGGCCGACTTTACAAAAAGAAACAACAGAATTCATAAAGACATGTCCACCATGTCAGAAACATGCCAATTTTCATATCTCCCCACCAGAGGAGCTCATCAGTGTAACCTCACCCTGGCCATTTGTAAAATGGGGACTCGATCTTCTCAGACCTTTCCCTCAAGGATCGGAACAAGTCAAGTTCCTCATCGTAGGGGTAGACTATTTCACAAAATGGATTGAGGCAGAACCCTTAGCTAATGCCACTGCTCAAAGAAGTCAGAAATTCCTATATAGGAACATTGTCACAAGGTTTGGGATTCCATACTCCATTACCACAGATAATGGCACTCAATTCACAGACACAGGCTTCAAAAAGTTAGTGGCCGACCTGAACATAAAACACCAATTCAGCTCCGTAGAACATCCCAGGCTAATGGACAAGTGATGAGCGGATAATTTATACGCTTTTTGGCATTGTTTCTAGGTAGTTTTTAATATGTTATAGTCACTTTTTATTATATTTTTATTAGTTTTTAAATAAAAATTACATTTCTGGACTTTACTATGAGTTTGTGTGTTTTTCTGTGATTTCAGGTAATTTCTGGCTGAAATTGAGGAAGCTGAGCAAAAATTTGATTCAGGCTGAAAAAGGACTGCAGATGCTGTTGGATTCTGACCTCCCTGCACTCAAAGTGGATTTTCTGAAGCTACAGGAGTCCAAATGGTGCGCTCCCAATTGCGTTGGAAAGTAGATATTCAGCGCTTTCCAGCAATATATAATAGTCCATACTTTGCTCAAGAATAGACGACGTAAACTGGCGTTCAACGCCAGTTCCATGTTGCAGTCTGGCGTTAGACGCCAGAAACATGTTACAAGTTGGAGTTAAACGCCCAAAACAGGTTACAACCTGGCGTTTAACTCCAGAAACAGCCTAAGCACGTGTAAAGCTTAAGTCTCAGCCCCAACACACACCAAGTGGGCTCCAGAAGTGGATTTCTGCACTATCTATCATAGTTTACTCATTCTCTGCAAACCTAGATTACTAACTTACTATTTAAACAACTTTTAGAGGATTATTTTGTAACTCATGACATTTTTAGATCTGAACTTTGTACTCCTTAACGGCATGAGTCTCTGAACTCCATTGTTGGGGGTGAGGAGCTCTGCTGTGTTTCGATGAATTAATGCAACTATTTCTGTTTTCTATTCAAACACGCTTGTTTCTATCTAAGATGTTTATTCGTACTTCAATATGATGGATGTGATGATCCGTGACACTCATCATCGTCCTCAACCTATGAACGCGTGCCTGACAACCACCTCCGTTCTACCTTCGATTGAATGAATATCTCTTGGATTCCTTAATCAGAATCTTCGTAGTATAAGCTAGAATCCATTGGCAGCATTCTTGAGAATCCGGAAAGTCTAAACCTTGTATGTGGTATTCCGAGTAGGATTTAGGGATTGAATGACTGTGACGAGCGTCAAACTCACAAGGGCTGGGCGTAGTGACAGACGCAAAAGGATCAATGGATCCTATTCCAGTATGAGAGGGAACCGACAGATGATTAGCCGTGCGGTGACAGCACACCTGGACCTTTTTCACTGAGAGGACGGATGGTAGCCATTGACAACGGTGATCCACCAATACACAGCTTGCCATAGGAGGAACCTTGCGTGCGTGAAGAAGAAGACAGGGAGAAAGCAGAGATTCAGAAGACAAAGCATCTCCAAAACTCCAACATATTCTCCATTACTGCAGAACAAGTATTTAATCCATGCTCTTTTATTCTTCGCAATTCATACTGATAATTATAGTTGATTTCCTGACTAAGATTTACAAGATAACCATAGATTGCTTCAAACCAACAATCTCCGTGGGATCGACCCTTACTCACATAAGGTATTACTTGGACGACCCAGTGCACTTGCTGGTTAGTGGTACGAGTTGTGAAAAGTGTGATTCACAATTCGTGCACCAAGTTTTTGGTGCCATTGCCGGGGATTGTTCGAGTTTGAACAACTGACGGTTCATCATGTTGCTTTGTCTTTTGGGTCAGAGTCTTTTACTTCCTTTTCAAAAATCTTTCAAAAGATTTTTATTTTTCTTTATTAATCTGTGATTTGTCTTTGATTCTTTTATTATTGTTCTTGTTAAAATTTTAGAATCCTTATTTTCTTTTTCAAAAATAATTTTTTGAAATTTTAATTTTTTTACTAATAATTGAATTTCTCTGTTTGAGTTTAGTTTTATATTTTAAGTTTGGTGTCAATTGAATGTCTTTATTTTCCTTTAAAATTTTCGAATTAGTGTTCATTGTTCTTTCTTGATCTTCAAGTTGTTCTTGTTTATTTTTCTTGTTTGATCTTTAGTTTCTCTTGTTCTGTGTCTTTTCTTGTTTTTCTTGTGCTTTTTCAAAATATCAGTTTCCAAGGAAAATTTTATTTTTTTATATAATATTAAAATACGTTAAATTTATAGCTCAATTGACTAGAGCGTTGTGCTTATGTTCTTGGTAATTGGCTATCTTCTTTTTAAAATTTTTTTAAATAATTTTTTTTTGATTAAATCTTGTGCCAAACTTTAAGTTTGGTGTTTTCTTGTTAGCTTTTCTTTTGTTTTCGAAAATTTTATGTAAGTTTTCTAAAAATTTTAAGTTTGGTGTTCTTTCTTCATGTTCTTGTTGTTCTTGTGAGTCTTCAAGGTGTTCTTGAGTTTTCCTTGTGTCTTGATTTTAAAATTTTTAAGTTTGGTGTTCCTTGGTATTTTTCCTCCAAAATTTTCGAAAATAAGGAGCATTAGATCTAAAAATTTTATGTTGTGTGTCTTTTGTGTGTTTTTCTTTTTCATCATAAAATTCAAAAATAAAAAAAATATCTTCTCTAACTATTTTTGAGCAAATTTCGAAATTTTTTTTCAAAAAATTCAGATTTTTATTTTAAAATTTCTATTTTATCTTATCTTAGTTTTAAAAATTTCAAAATTCAATTTTTTTTTTTTCAAAAAAATCATATCTTTTTCAAAATTTTATCTTATCTTATTTCAAATTTCAAATTTCAACTCTCAAAATTTCAAAATTTAAATTTCAAAATTTAAAATTCAAAATCTAATTTTCAAATTTAAAAATCAAATCTTTTAAAAATTTAAATTTTTTTCAATTCCTTATCTTATATTGTTGACTTTTTCGAAAATTCAAAATTCAATTTTCAAATTTCAAATTTCAAATTTCAAATTTCAAATTTCAAAATTTAATTTTCAAATTTAAAATTTAAATTTCAAAATTTTTTAATTTAAATTGCTTATCTTCTCTTACCTAGCTTATCTTATCTTTTCTAATATCAAATCTTAAAATCAAATCTTTTTCATATCTTTTCTTTTTTTTTATTTTATTTTATTCTCTTACAAGTATCTTTAATTTTAAGACATATCTTTTTCAAAACTTCCTAACCAATTTCTCTCTCTTCATTTTTTTCGAAAATCCTCACCCACATCTTTTTCAAATCTTTTTAATTAATTAATTTAGTTTTCAATTTTCTTTTATTTTTTTCTTCTAATTTTCGTTCTAACAAAACAGCTGGCCGAATTCAAGGAGATACTACAAGACACAAGAATGGCTAATATAAATATGGAGGTACAGTTGAAAAAAACAGAACAACAGTTATCAAAACAAATAACAGAAGAATGCTAAGCAGTTTAATTACAAAGTGGGAAAACATTAAATACCTCACTTCAAGGCAGCAGGAAGCCAAGAAATGAACAAACTGCTATCCAAAATCCCTCTGAGGACAGTAAGAGCCCAGAGAGGAATAACTCTGGCGTTCAAACGCCAGAAACAAGCAAGGAGTTGGCGTCAAACGCCCAATAGAAGCTCAGTTCTGGCGTTCAAATGCCAGTAACAAGTAAGGAGTTGGCGTCCAATGCCACTCCAGCTTCTAACTCTGGCATTCAAATGCCAGTGAGGGATCAGACACACACAAGTGCTAATAACAACCCCTCTAAAAAGGCTTCTCCAACCACCTCTGTAGGAAATAAACCTGCAGGAACTAAGGTTGAGGAATACAAAGCCAAGATGCCTTATCCTCAAAAACTCCGCCAAGAGGAGCAGGATAAGCAATTTGCTCGCTTTGCAGACTATCTCAGGACTCTTGAAATAAAGATTCTGTTTGCAGAGGCACTTGAGCAAATACCATCTTATGCCAAGTTCATGAAAGATATCTTGAGTCATAAGAAGGATTGGAGAGAAACTGAAAGAGTTCTCCTCACTGAAGAATGTAGTGCAGTCATTCTGAAAAGCTTCCTAGAAAAGCTTAAGGATCCCGGGAGCTTTCTGATACCGTGCACATTAGAGGGTAATTGCACCAAGACAGCTTTATGTGATCTTGGAGCAAGCATCAATCTAATACCTGCATCCACTATCAGAAAACTTGGTTTAACTGAAGAAGTCAAACCAACCCGGATATGTCTCCAACTTGCTGATGGCTCTATTAAATACCCATCAGGCGTGATTGAAGACATGATCGTCAGGGTTGGGCCATTCGCCTTTCCCACTAACTTTGTGGTTCTGGAAATGGAAGAGCACAAGAGTGCTACTCTCATTCTAGGAAGACCTTTCCTAGCAACTGGACGAACTCTCATTGATGTCCAAAAGGGGGAAGTAACCCTGAGAGTCAATGAGGATGAGTTTAAGTTGAATGCTGTCAAGGCTATGCAGCATCCAGACACACCAAAAGACTGCATAAAAGTTGATCTCATTGACTCTTTAGTAGAGGAGATCAACATGGCTGCGAGTCTCGAATCAGAGCTGGAAGACATCTTTAAAGATGTTCAGCCTGATTTGGAGGATTCAGAGGAATCAAAAGAACCTCTAAAACTTCCTCAGGAAGAGGAGAAACCTCCTAAACCCGAGCTCAAGCCATTACCACCATCTCTGAAATATGCATTTCTGGGAGAAGGTGACACTTTTTCGGTGATCATAAGCTCTGCTTTAAATCCACTGGAAGAGGAAGCGCTACTTCAAGTGCTAAGGACACACAAGACAGCTCTTGGGTGGTCCATAAGTGACCTTAAGGGCATAAGCCCAGCTAGAT
>NC_029793.2:107462111-107476072 GCF_000816755.2 Arachis ipaensis | reverse complement strand
CATAGACCGGATGCTAGAAAGACTAGAAGGTCATGAATACTACTGCTTTTTGGATGGCTATTCAGGTTACAACCAGATTGCAGTAGATCCACAGGACCAAGAGAAAACAGCATTCACATGTCCTTTTGGAGTGTTTGCCTACAGAAGGATGCCTTTAGAAGGATGCCTTTTGGTCTGCGTAATGCACCTGCAACCTTTTAGAGGTGCATGCTCTCTATCTTCTCTGATATGGTAGAGAAATTTCTGGAAGTCTTCATGGATGACTTTTCAGTATTTGGAGACTCATTCAGCTCCTGTCTTGACCATTTAGCACTTGTTCTGAAAAGATGCCAAGAGACCAACCTGGTTTTAAACTGGGAAAAATGTCACTTTATGGTGACTGAAGGAATTGTCCTTGGGCATAAAATTTCAAACAAGGGAATAGAGGTGGATCAAGCTAAAGTGGAAGTAATTGAAAAGTTACCACCACCTGCCAATGTTAAGGCAATCAGAAGCTTTCTGGGGCATGCAGGATTCTATAGGAGGTTTATAAAAGATTTTTCAAAAATCGCAAAACCTCTGAGCAATCTGCTAGCTGCTGACACGCCCTTTGTGTTTGACACAGAGTGTCTGCAGGCATTTGAAACCCTGAAAGCTAAGCTGGTCACAACACCAGTTATTTCTGCACCAGTCTAGGCATTACCATTTGAACTAATGTATGATGCCAGTGACCATGCCATTGGTGCAGTACTGGGACAGAGGCATAACAAGCTTCTGCATGTCATTTATTATGCTAGCCGTGTTTTAAATGGTGCCCAGAAAAATTACACAACCACAGAAAAAGAATTGCTTGCAGTGGTTTATGCCATTGACAAGTTTAGATCATACTTAGTAGGATCAAAAGTGATTGTGTACACTGACCATGCTGCTCTTAAATATCTACTTACAAAGCAGGATTCAAAGCCTAGGCTCATAAGATGGGTGTTGCTTTTGCAAGAGTTTGATATAGAAATAAGAGACAGAAAAGGGACAGAGAACCAAGTGGCTGATCATCTGTCCCGGATAGAACTAGTAGAAGGAGCGTCCTTCCCTCTATTGAGATCTCTGAAACCTTTTCGGATGAGCATTTGTTTGCCATTCAGAAAACACCATGGTTTGCAGACATTGCAAACTATAAAGCTGCAAGGTTCATACCCAAAGAGTACAACAGGCAACAAAAGAAAAAATTAATCACTGATGCAAAGTACTACTTGTGGGATGAACCATATCTCTTTAAGAGATGTGCAGACGGAATAATCCGTAGGTGTATGCCTAGAGAAGAAGAACAGAAGATCCTATGGCATTGTCATGGATCACAATATGGAGGACATTTCGGAGGTGAGCGAACAGCTACAAAAGTCCTCCAATGTGGCTTCTATTGGCCCACTCTCTATAAAGACTCCCGAGAGTTTGTGCATAACTGTGACAGCTGCCAGAGAGCTGGTAATCTGCCTTATAGTTACGCCATGCCTCAGCAAGGGGTCTTGGAGATTGAGTTGTTTGATGTATGGGGTATTGACTTCGTGGGGCCTTTCCCACCATCATACTCAAACACTTATATTCTGGTGGCAGTCGACTATGTATCCAAATGGGTAGAGGCCATTGCCACTGATGACAAGTCATCTTAGCCTAGTTTTACTAGTCTTTTTCTTTGATTTTCAATAGGTTTTATGCACTTTCTTAGGCCACAAGTAAGTCAATTGGGTGGAATTTCATGTTTCCTTAGATTCAATCAACCATGGATGAATTGATGCATTTTCATGAGTTTTGTGCCATAATTGCTTAGATGACAAGAAGAAGAATAACTCTCATGATTATAGCATAGCTTTGATGCAATTGTTGATTGATGATAGGTGGAATAAAGCTTGGAAGAAGGTTGAAGAAAAGGGGATAGCAAGGGGCAAGAAGAGGCACTCACGTTTGAGCTCAAGTTTGCCTTAAACTTGGACTCAAACGTGAGGAAGAGTGCAACCACACCCTGGAAGCAAGCCAACGTTTGCGCCAATGTTTGCCTCAAACTTGAGGTCAAACGTTGGCGCCACAAGAACAAGGATGAATACCCCTGGAGCTATGCAACGTTTGCGCCAACGTTTGCCTCCAACTTGAGGTCAAACGTTGGCCACATCTCAGCAAGGAAAATCACCCCTAGAGCTTGGCAACATTTGCGCCAACGTTTGCCTCAAACATGAGGTCAAACGTTGGCACCATAAGAGAATGAATGAACACCCCTGTTTGATGATTCAATGAGCCACGTTTGCACCAACGTTTGCCTCAAACGTTAGGCCAAACGTTGGCTAGAAGAGCTGCTTGAGAAGGGTCACGTTTGAGCTCACGTTTGACCTCAAACGCTGGCTCAAACGTGGATGACAGCAACTTAGCCGAGCTGCATAATGTCACACACGAAGACGTTTGAGTCAACGTTTGCCTCAAACGTTGACTCAAACGTGAATGGTTCATGGCCCGGTTCACAAGTGGACTTCTTCCCAACACCAAGAGCAATCAACGGAGGCTACTACCAACCCAATTCCATCAAGACCAAGGGCCCAATTCAAGGCTTGAAGATCATTAAAAGAGAGTGTATAAACAGATTAGAATTTAAGTTTTTTGAGAGCGTCCCTTTTGAGAATTTTTAATACTTACAGTAGAGAGCTCATCTTTACATTTGAGTTGTTGCTTTTAGAATTTGAGAGTTCCTGGGACGGAGAATTGAATTCTCTTCCCTTGGGTTGCTTTTGCTTTCTTCTCTACACACTTTGTTTAAATCTTGGGGGTTGGATAATTGAAGGAATTCTGTTTCAATCTCACCCTGAGATCTCTCTGTTTGATTTACTGTACTTTTTGAGAAATCAATATTTGAATTCCTTTCTTCTACTGCTTGATATTTACTTTTCTTGCAATTGAATTCTAAATTTGGATCTAGGAAGGCATTGAGATCTAGACTTGGTTATCTAGTCTCTTGGGTCCTGAGATCTGGAGTTGTCATTCTATTTTCTCTGTTGAATGCTTTTCAAGTTTATTTACATTCCTATTTTAGATCCGGTTCAATTCAAGTCACCTTTTATTCTTCTATGTGTAGAGATTTATTGTTCTTTTGTTTAATTCTTGCAATCCCACATCCCTGACCCATTTACAATTCAAGCCATTTACATTTCTTGCACTCTAAGATTCTACAATTTATATTTCTTGCGTTCTAAGTTTCTGCCATTTAATTTCTTGTTCTTCAAGATTCAGCACTTTTATTTGCTTTTCTCTTTAATTTACTGCAATTCACCCTTTTCCCTTTACATTTCAAGCACTTTAGCTTCTGTCAATTACAAACCACTCAAACCAATACTTGATTCGCTTGACTAAATCAACCACTAAACTAAAATTGCTCAATCCTTCAATCCCTGTGGGATCGACCTCACTCATGTGAGTTATTATTACTTGATGCGACCCGGTACACTTACCGGTGAGTTTTGGGTATTTGGAATTTCGTTTTCCAAATTATTCCCATCAGCCGCACCCACTAATGATACTAAGATAGTGCTGAAGTTCCTCCAGAAACATATCTTCAGTAGGTTTGGTGTCCCTAGAGCACTAATTAGTGATGGGGGCACTCACTTCTGCAACAAACAGCTTTACTCTGCTATGGTCCGGTATGGAATTAGCCACAAGGTGGCAACTCCATATCATCCACAGACAAATGGGCAAGCTGAAGTCTCTAATAGAGAACTAAAAAGAATCCTGGAATGGACTGTAAGTACCCGTAGAAAGGATTGGGCAAGAAGCTTGGATGATGCTCTGTGGGCTTACAGAACAGCATTCAAGACTCCTATAGGGACCTCTCCATACCAGCTTGTGTATGGTAAGGCCTGTCATCTACCCGTGGAACTGGAGCATAAGGCCTACTGGGCAACCAGATTCCTAAACTTTGATGCCAAATTAGCTGGAGAAAAAAAGATTGCTCCAGCTGAATGAGCTAGAGGAATTCAGACTCATTGCTTTCGAAAATGCAAAGCTTTACAAAGAGAAAGCAAAAAGATGGCATGACAGAAAGCTGTCATCTAGAGTCTTTGAACCAGGATAGAAAGTTCTGTTGTTTAACTCTAGGCTCAGGCTATTTCTCGGGAAACTGAAATCCCGGTGGAGGAGACCATATGTGATTACAAGTATGTCACCATATGGCTCTATGGAGCTTCAAGACATTGATTCTGATAAGAAGTTCATTGTTAATGGACAGAGAATCAAGCATTATCTTGAAAGCAATATTGAGCAAGAGTGCTCAAGGCTGAGGCTGGATTAAAAGCTCAGCAAGGTCCAGCTAAAGACATTAAAGAAGCGCTTGTTGGGAGGCAACCCAATGTCATTTAATTATATCTATTTATTTTCCATTGCTATTTTATGTTTTCTTTAGGTTGATGATCATGTGAAGTCACAAAAACTACTGAAAAATCAAAAACAGAATGAAAAACAGCAATAAAAATAGCACACCCTGGAGGAGGAGTATTCTGGCGTTTAACGCCAGAAACAAGCATCTACCTGGCGTTAAACGCCAGAAACAAGCTACATTTGGGCGTTTAATGCCAGAAACAGGCAGCGGTCTGGCGTTAAACGCCAGGATTGCACAGCAAGGGCATTTTACACGCCTAATTGGAGCAGGGATGTTAAGTCCTTGACCCCACTTGATCTGTGGACCCCACAGGATCCCCTCAAGATCTGTAGACCCCACAGGATCCCTACCTTTCCTTCTTCATTTTCACACAACACAACCCTCTCTTCTTCCACTTGGCCGAATACATCTTCTTCCCCCATCTCCTTCATTTTCTTCTCCTTCTACTACTTTCTCTCTTCTTTTGCTCGGGGATGAGCAAACCTTCTAAGTTTGGTGTGGAAAAAGCATTGCTTTTTTGTTTTTCCATAACCACTAATTCCTCAAGGGATGCACTTCCCTCCACAAAACTATTAGGAGCAACAAAGACAAGGAAGAGACATAGAGGAGCTCAAGAGCACCATTGGTTCTTTAAGAAGAGGAAGACGCCATCCTCACTAAGGTGGACCCGTTCCTTAATCTCCTTGTTCTTATTTTCCTGTTTTTCGTTTATTATGCTTTATGTTTTATTTATATTTATGTCTTTACTATATGATCACTAGTATCTAAGTGTCTATGTCTTAAAGATATGAATGTCCTATGAATCCATCACCTTTCTTAAATGAAAAATGTTTTCTGAAAAAGAAAAAGAAGTACATGAATTTCGAATTTTAAAATAGTTTAATTATTTTGATGTGGTGGCATACTTTTTTTTTTCTGAATGAATGCTTGAACAATGCATATGTCTTTTGAATTTGTTGTTTATGAATGTTAAAATTGTTGGTTCTTGAAAGAATGATGAAAAAGGAGAAATATTATTTGATAATCTGAAACATCATAAAAATGATTCTTGAAGTAAGAAAAAGCAGTGAAGAACAAAAGCTTGCAGAAAGAAATGCAAAAAAAAAGAGAGCAAGAAAAAGAAGAAGCAAGCAGAAAAAGCCAAAAGCTCTTTAAACCAAAAGGCAAGAGCAAAAAGCTAATAGCCCTTAAAACCAAAAGGCAAGGGTAATAAGAAGGATCTAAGGCTTTGAGCATCAGTGGATAGGAGGGCCTAAAGGAATAAAATCCTGGCCTAAGCAGCTAAACCAAGCTGTCCCTAACCATGTGCTTGTGGCGTGAAGGTGTCGAGTGAAAACTTGAGACTGAGCGGTTAAAGTCGAGGTCAAAAGCAAAAACAGAGTGTACTTAAGAACCTTGGACACCTCTAATTGGGGACTTTAGCAAAGCTGAGTCACAATCTGAAAATATTAGTTTTATTAGTTTTTAAATAAAAATCACATTTCTGGACTTTACTATGAGTTTATGTGTTTTTCTGTGATTTCAGGTAATTTCTGGCTGAAATTGAGGAAGCTGAGCAAAAATCTGATTCAGGCTGAAAAAGGACTGCAGATGCTGTTGGATTCTGACCTCCCTGCACTCAAAGTGGATTTTTTGGAGCTACAGGAGTCCAATTGGTGCGCTCCCAATTGCGTTGGAAAGTAGACATCCAGGGCTTTCCAAAAATATATAATAGTCCATACTTTTCTCAAGGATAGAGGACGTAAACTGGCGTTCAACGCCAGTTCCATGTTGCAGTCTGGCATTAAACGCCAGAAACAGGTTACAAGTTGGAATTAAATGCCCAAAATAGGTTACAACATGGCGTTTAACTCCAAAAACAGCCTAAGCACCAGCACACACCAAGTGGACCCCAAAAGTGGATTTCTGCACTATCTATCATAGTTTACTCATTCTCTGCAAACCTAGATTACTAGCTTACTATTTAAACAACTTTTAGAGGATTATTTTGTAACTCATGACATTTTTAGATCTGAACTTTGTACTCCTTAACGGCATGAGTCTCTGAACTCCATTGTTGGGGGTGAGGAGCTCTGCTGTGTTTCAATGAATTAATGCAACTATTTCTGTTTTCTATTCAAACACGCTTATTTCTATCTAAGATGTTTATTCATACTTCAATATGATGGATGTGATGATCCGTGACACTCATCATCATCCTCAACCTATGAATGCGTGCCTGACAACTACCTCCATTCTACCTTCGATTGAATGAATATCTCTTGGATTCCTTAATCAGAATATTCGTGGTATAAGCTAGAATCCATTGGCAGCATTCTTGAGAATCCGGAAAGTCTAAACATTGTCTATGGTATTCCGAGTAGGATTCAGGGATTGAATGACTGTGACGAGCTTCAAACTCACAAGGGCTGGGCGTAGTGACAGACGCAAAAGGATCAATGGATCCTATTCCAGCATGAGTGGGAACCGACAGCTGATTAGCCGTGCGGTGACAGCGCACCTGGACCTTTTTCACTGAGAGGACGGATGGTAGCCATTGACAACGGTGATCCACCAATACACAGCTTGCCATAGGAGGAACCTTGCGTGCGTATAATTATAATTGATTTCCTGACTAAGATTTACAAGATAACCATAGATTGCTTCAAACCAACAATCTTCGTGGGATCGACCTTTACTCACGTAAGGTATTACTTGGACGACCCAGTGCACTTGCTGGTTAGTGGTACGAGTTGTGAAAAGTGTGATTCACAATTCATGCACCAACAAGCAGAAGTTGCTAACAAGGTCATATTAGCCCGGCTGAAACGGAGATTACAAGATGCAAAAAGGGGCTGGGCTGAAGAGCTCCCACAAGTCCTATGGGCATATCGGACAACTCCACACTCTACAACAAGGGAGTCACCCTTCCGATTAGCTTACGGAATGGAGGCAATAATCCTAGTGGAAGTCGAAGAAGGATCACCTAGAGTAATTCACTACAGTGAAGAAGCCAACTCCCAACTTCAAAAGGAAGAACTCGACCTGCTTCCTGAAATCCGAGAAAGAGCTCGGATCAAGGAAGAGGCGTTAAAACGTCGGATGGCTTCAAGATACAATCAGAAGGTATTACAACGAAGGTTTGCCAACAACGACCTCATCCTAATCCAAAATGATATCGGAACAAGTCGATCGGGAGAGGGGAAGCTAGCAGCTAACTAGAAAGGACCCTATCGAGTCACAGAGGTACCGGGAAAAGGCTACCACAAGGTGTCCGAACTAGAAGGGCGAGAGCTACCAAGGTCGTGGCATGCCTGCAACCTAAGAAGGTATTATAGTTAAAGGTAATAAAAGATCTTAGGTCAAGGTGCACTCTTTTTCCTGAAAAGATTTTTTAACGAGGCACCAAGCCAAGATCTATAAAATTGCCCGACTTAGAGGGGAAAACACCCACATGTATATATTTGCATATTTTCTACCTTGAATAAAGTTTTTATCAGATTTTTTACAAATCCTCTTTACCAAGACGCATTAATCTGAAACGCAAAACATTCATCGCCCGATTATAAAGCTACAGATCAGCAAAAAGTGAAAACCAAACTCACTGCTCGATCACGATAAAGACTAACGAAGATGAAAACTAAATTCATTAAAGGTCGACCAAGCGATAATCAAACTCAATTTCTACAAAATTGGCAAGATGAAAAGCGACAAAAACAGATTAATGCAAGAAATTATCAAAAAGTGATCCATGAGAAAGGACCTGACGAGGTCTTAATAAAAATGGGTTACTAGAAATAACTTAAAGATGGACCGACATAAAGAAGTCAGACCAGTCGACTATAACAAAAGTTATAAAAAGTAAATCCCTAAGAAAGAGGCCTGGCCAGCCCTAAAAAAGAGGATTACTAGAAATAACTTAGAAGGGACCGGCATGATGAAGTCGGCCCAACAAAATCACACAAAGTTATAAAAAGTAATCCATAAAAGAGACCTGACAAAAGTCCAAATAATATGGATTACTAGAAATAACTTAGAAGAGACCGGCATGATGAAGTCGGCCCGACCAAGCTACCAAAAGTTTAAATACGTAATCCATAAAAAGAGACCTAACAAAGTCTGAACAAAATTGATTACTAAATAACTTAAAAGAGACCGGCATGACGAAGTCGGCCCAAGAAAACTACAAAAAGCTATACAAAGCAATCCATAAAAGAGACCTAACAAAGGTCCAAATAAAATGGATTACCAAAATAGCTTAGAAGGGACCGACATGCAGAAGTCGAACCAAAAGCTACAGAATTATAAAAAGTAAACCCCAAGGGGTTACTAAAAATAATTCACAAAGAAATCGATCGACAGAAGGTATGCACCAAGAGGGACTCAAATTGGACCCAAAAAGCCATAACCTCAAAAGAATCAATCTACACATATGAAAGTACAAAGGCAATCAAAAGAGGTCGGAAAACAAGATTCCAACACCTTGAAGATGCCTGGAAAATACTAAGTAGGCAACGAACAAGCATGTCATAGAAGAAACAAAGTTGATATAATAACAAGACTCAAGAGGCCACCTGAAGTCGACCCCAAGAGGCTTGAAATACTACTTTTGTTTTTTCAAAATAAGGTTGCTAAAAAAGCAACTAAAGTATCCAAAGTCAAACAAACTACCAAATTACAGAAATAAAAGTTTAAAAGCCCACAGACCGGGCTGTGCATCATACATCAAAGAAAAAATTATAGAAGATCCAAAGACTACCCAGTAGCAGTATCTCGGGATGAAGGAGGACGAGTCTGAAGGGGTACCGCATCTACTGTCCCATCATCCCGATTTAAGATCTGGACATCAGGATCGGACTCCGGCTGACCGACTTCAGCTGCCGGAGTCGAGGAAGGCGGGGCAACAGAGGCTTTGGCAGATGGTGCAGGAGGAGGGTCGACATCATCATCATCAGGGTCATCAGGGACAATCTTACCATCTTTTACAATGTTGTCCAAGCTAAAAAGGGAGAGGTCGAGCTCGGGCACAAGGACCCGAACCTGATCCCTCAAATTTTCATAAGCAGCATTCACACTGCCTACAAGATGACCCTGGAGCTTGGCATAGTCAGCTCGAACAGATTCCAAACTCTCCCTAAGATCCATCATCTCCCCATAAATTGTGACATAGCTCTCCTTATGCTTCAGCGCCATGACCTCAGCCAACTTGGCAGAAGCCACCGCAGCGGTAGCCCGAGTCTTCTCACCCTCCAACTCTTTTTCTAGCTTCGCCACCTTCACTTCAAGCTCCTCATTCAAACCCTTCATCCGGTCGAACTCTGATTTGGCCTCCTCCATAAAAGCTTTCGTTGTATGGATAGAAAGATACTGAGTAGCTCGGTATAGAGCCGCCCCCATATGTGCCATCTTAATGCTACTTCGGGTAATGAAGTCCAAATAACGAAGGAGGGAAACATCGTCAGTAGGAAAGGCACCATAAGGAGCAATTTGTTGGTCAACAAACCCGACAGCATCGAAGTCGGGGGCATCCAGATTGAAGGGCTCAACAGTCCTTTATCTTTTTGGAGGAGGAACGGCAGTAGAAGAAGAGGTAGCGGCTGAAGCTTGGGGAGGATCAATCAAGTGAACTCGAGGAGTATGAATCATCTTCCTCGGCCCAGGAGAGCTCGATATCGGCTGTTTCAGAGGAACATGAGAGGATCCTTCCCCAGCCACCTTGGCCGAGATGTTTTGGGCAGCTGTAGCCTTTCTCTCCTTCTTAAAGGCCCTCATGGACTAATTATTTTTAATCATCTCTGAAATAACATACAGCAAAAACCGAGTTATAAATCGGAAGGAAAAGGAAGGAACTCGACAAAATAAACAAAGCACAAAGAAGTCAACTACTACCCAGCTTAGCTCGGAGAAGAGAGGGATTTCCTAGAAATTTCTTTGTGTCAAGATGGGGAGGCTGCCCCCAATTCTCTTCTAACACAGTCACAAAGGCTTGCTCAACCTCATCCAACATCTTCCAAGTATACCTAGACACCACTACATTCTTTTGCCATTCTAAAGAAAAACTGGGCTCACCATTCTCATCCAAAAAGAAAGGTCGGGCTCCTTCAACAGCTCGGACCTCAAAGAAATAGTTCTTAAAATCACGAAAAGATTCATCGTACATTGAAAAAACTTTTTTCCTTGGGCAGCACGGAAAGATACCCAAGTAGCCTTCTTCTTAGCCACCCCGGGCTTAGTCAAAACAAAGAGGTAAAGAAAAAGAGTTTGAGATGGTTTAACATCAAACTCTTTACACAGTAATTGAAAAATCTTAAAGAAAGCCCCATGAATTTGGGTGAAGCTGGGAGGGAGATACATTGCACGACCACATCAAATTGGTCTCAAAAAGAGTAAAAGGGAAAGTAATGTTTAGCTGGCTAAAAAAATAGTCATAGGCATAAAAGAAGGGATGCTCCCCCTGGACCGAGGTCGGGAAACAAACCCTCTCATCGGAATCTGGTGCTACAAGCTCATAATCTTTCTCCTGGGCTCGACTACTACAAATCCTATGATGTTTCCTCAGCTCTACACAATATTCACAATAGCCAACAATATAACACCATTGCAATTCCCCGGCAACGGTGCCATTTTGATTGAAGAAATTTGTTGTGATGGTCTAGAATTTCTCTTGTAGAAATTAGAACTTCGTTGTAAGCATAGCTCCAAACCAACAAGCAATTCTCATATAAAAAATTTGAGTTGTCATAAGTATAAACCCCAAATAAAAATTAACCGAAGTATTTAAACTCCGGGTTGTCTCACAAGGAATTACAATAAAGTGTTTAATTATTGGCTATGAAAATGCAAGGGGGGTTTGATTTTATATTTTTTCAAGAAAAGTAAATGGCAAGAAAAATTAAATGACAAGAACAAATAAAATAAAGGAAAAGTACTCTTGGATAGGCATAGATAATTGAGATCACCATCCTTGTCTACAAACCAAATATTGATAATTATGAGAGGCCAACCCATTAAGTCTACTTTCAAAAGCCTTAAGTACATAATATCTACTCCTAGGCTTGAAGTATGTCAAATAGGCTTGATCACATCAACTCATAAGTCCCTACCTATCTACTAATTAGATTAGTAGTGGGTTAGTGTGAATGAGTATCAAATTGATCACCAAGGGTTCTCAAATCACCAATTCAATGAGACCCAATGACTCAAGGTCACTCAATTCTCTTAGCGTAGGCCAAGACCAAAGAAAGCTACTCAAAAACTAGTGTAAACATTTCATCAAATACTTAGAGTGCAAGAAAAGTAAATATTACAAAATGCTAGAATTAATGAAACCCATAACTATCATAAGCAAGAAATCCATAATAGCAAGCAAGATCAACATAAAAGAAACATAGAAACATAAATTTGTATTAAAGGAAAATTAAGATCCAACAAGGTTCATGAACATAAAAGTAACAAAATAAAGGAAATGAACAAGAAAAACTAAGAAGATTAAGACAATAGAACACTAAAATGTAAAGAGAATTGAAATCAAAACAAGAATTGAAAGAGAAAATTGAGAGAGATTAACCTAAACTACCCTAAATTCTAGAGAGAAGAGAGAGCTTCTCTCTCTAGAATTCTAGCCTAAAATATCATGAAAACTAAACTATGACTACTTGGTTCATTCCCCCCTCAATCCTTAGGTTCAATAGCATCAGAAATGAGTTGGATTGGGCCCAAAATGAGCTACAAATTGCTGGCCACGATTTCACTTTTAATGGGCCATGTGCAGCATCGGCGTGCATACGTACATGGCACGTGCGCGCCATAATACGTCAGGCAACTATAGTAAATTTTATATCATTTCAAAGCCCCTGATGTTAGATTTTGAACACAACTGGAACCGCCTCATTTGGACCTCTGTAGCTCAAGTTATGGTCGATTGAGTGCGTAGAGGTCAGGCTTGACAGCTTTGCGGTTCCTTCATTTCTCTGTGAGTTCTCCCACTTTGCATGCTTCTCTTCTCACTTCTTCCATTCAATACTTGCCTTATGAACCTGAAATTACTCAACAAACATACCAAAGAATCGAATGGATTTAAAGTGAGTTAAATTTAGCTATTTTAAGGCCTAAAAAGCATGTTTTCACATTTAAGCACAAATCAAGGGAGAATTACAAAACTATGCTATTTCATTGAATAAATGTGAAAAAAAGTGATAAAAACCCCCAAATTAAGCACAAGATAAACCACAAAATTGGGGTTTATCAAATCTCCCCACACTTAAACTAAGCATGTCCTCATGCTAAGAATAAAGAAGGACAAGAAAAGGGTATGAACATTTATTCAATGCAAATAAACTATATGCATCTATCTATATGAATGTAACTAAATGCAAGATGATTCTACCTACTCGGTTAAAAGTAAATCAATCTCCAAGAACATATATAAGCAAGTAGGGCAAAGGTCACATGACGACTCACAAACTCTACTAATTCAAATATCAAAATGAAGTTCAAATAGACTTGCAAGAAGAAAGCTCATGAAAGCCGGGAACAAGGAATTGAGCATCGAACCCTCACTGGAAGTGTTTGCACTCTAGTCGCTTGAGTGTATAGGGTTGATCACCCAGTTCTCTTCTACTCATGCTTTCTAAGATTTGTTTTTAATCTAACAATCAACAATTATTCAATGCATGCATTAACTCATCATGAGGTTTTATTCATAGGTTGTAATGGGGCTAGGGTAAAGGTAGGGATGCATATGGTCAAGTGAGCTTGAAATTTGTATCTTTGATTAGCCTAAGCTCTCACCAAACACATATAACAACCTATATAATTCTAATACACAACCTAGCTACCCATGATTCCTAGTGTATAGGGTTGATCACCCAGTTCTCTTCTACTCATGCTTTCTAAGATTTTTTTTTAATCTAACAATCAACAATTATTCAATGCATGCATTAACTCATCATGAGGTTTTATTCATAGGTTGTAATGGGGCTAGGGTAAAGGTAGGGATGCATATGGTCAAGTGAGCTTGAAATTTGTATCTTTGATTAGCCTAAGCTCTCACCAAACACATATAACAACCTATATAATTCTAATACACAACCTAGCTACCCATGATTCCCACTTTTTCACATACTCATGCATTCTCTTTAATTCACATTCCATATGCATTGATTTTTATTGAACTTTACTTTGGGGCATTTTGTTCCCTTTTATTTCTTTTTCTCTTTTTTATATATATATATATATTTTTTTTTTCATTTTTTTTCTAAAGTATATACAAACGTATCAATGCATATGGTTTTACATATAGTGCACGAATATGTACCCAATCCCCAATATTTTCAACAAAAAATCACACTTTTACCTCAACCAATGTCCCAAGTTTCCCATACCCAAATGATACACACTCTCACTAGCCTAAGCTAATCAAAGATCCAAATTAAGGGATATTTATTATTTTTCACTTAGGGCTTGTGATGTGCTAAAATTAAGAACAAAAGGGATTAAATAGGCTCAAATTTGGCTAACAATGGTCGATGAAAGGTAGGCTATTTGGGTAAGTGAGCTACATGAAATGATGGCCTCAATCATATAAATGCAT
>NC_029793.2:107453639-107458833 GCF_000816755.2 Arachis ipaensis | reverse complement strand
TATATATGTAATTTTTCTTTTTTTTTTATCATCATTTTTTTAAAGTATATACAAACGTATCAATGCATATGGTTTTACATATAGTGCATGAATATATACCCAATTCCCAAAAATCTTCAACAAAATACAAAAACACATTTTTCTCTCAACCAATGTCCCAAGTTTCCCATACCCAAATGATACACATTCTCACTAGCCTAAGCTAATTAAAGATCCAAACTAAGGACATTTATTATTTTTCACTTAAGGGTAGTGATGTGCTAACGTTAATAACAAAAGGGATTAAATAGGCTCAAATTTGGCTAACAATGGTTGGTGAAAGGTAGGCTATTTGGATAAGTGAGTTAAATGAAATTATGGCCTCAATCATATAAATGCATTCATACACATAATAATGGACATATAGAATCAAACAAATCAAAGATTACAATCATAGAAAGAGAATAATGCACACAAGAATAAAAAATAAGTGGTTATATGATGTAACCACACAATTAGGCTCAAAACTCACATGCTTGTGTTCTTAGCTCAAAAACCATGTTCCAAAATAAATTCTTCAAGCAAGTTTGTCACAAAAAATTTTCTTCAAATTGGTAGGGTGCCCTAAAAACAATTTTTCTTGGAAAAGAAATCATCACCCTAACCAAGTAGTCCTGACATAAAAAGAAATGGTAAAATATATACAAATTTTAACTAACATGCAATCTATCATGAAATGCAACAACTAACTAACAAAGAAAATCAAGAATTGGTGTTGAAAAAGGAAATTATTACCCATGGAGATCAGTCGGACGACCTCCCCACACTTAGAAATTTGCACTGTCCTCGGTGCATGCAAAGAAGAGCAAGGTGGACGGGTAGCTACAATTGATGAGCTCTTTCAAAAGGTTGTGCGGGTGAACTTGTTTGTTGCCCCATTAGAAGCTTTTCCGTCCCTTTTCTTCTTGGTGGCCAACCTAAAAGGAAAGAAAAAGAAAGAAAATTAAGCCTATAACGAAGATATCAAAGCAAATAGAATATAGGCGAGGGCTAATGCCAAATAAGAATAGGGTCCTCACTACATGTTAGCTACGCATGTGAGTGAGAAAGCAATATAGGCAAAGGGCATATCAACTAATACTTGATGCAAGAGGAAAGTCAAAGCATAATTGAATAACATGAAGAGCATGTTGCATCAAGCTTAATCAATAATTGACACAAACAAGATTAATGAGAAGCATGAGAGCAATTGGTCCTATCCTTACTCAATGATAATGAGGTACAAAAACAAGGGATCATGAGTTAGGAAGGATTAAAGCGCTAATCTTGTGTGTAGAGCAAATATTACAATTAATGCCAAACAAGTCACAAAGCACCAAGATTAATCAAGAAATTCTCAACAATTGAATATAAGAATCCAACACCATTATTCAAATAAGAAACTCAGAAAAAAATAAAGTAAAGACAGGCTATAAAAACAAAATGAAAATGCGAAGAATAAAAGTATGCGAATGCAATAGACAAAAGAAAATGGAAGATGAGAAAAAAAACTCTTTTTTTTTACCAGCGCGGATGCCTCATGCACGCTTGCGCGCCGATGCGCAGTTGGCCAAAAGACGCGTACGCGCCAGGTGCGCGCACGCATGGGTTGCAGGCGCAGAATAGGCACAAACTGGGCATAACTCTCTAGAACATGTACCAGGAGGCAGGTGGCGCTATCGGCGCGCACGCGCACAGCGTGCATGCGCGCATTGCGCAATTAGCTTCAAGGACGCGTACGCGCCAGGTGCGCGTATGCGCGGGTGGTTTGTGCTTCAGGCATGGTGCTGGCGCAGTGTAGGCGTAACTCTCGGGTCAATATATGGAGGGGTGAGATTTTTCAATCCACGCATCCGCGCACATGGCGTGCTTGCGTGGATGGTCGAAAATGCTTGAGGCGTGCGTACGCGCCAGGTGCGTGCACGCGCAGGTTGGTGCTCTATTTTTCAAAATTTTTCCATGTTCTTGCACCAATCCAAGCATTCCAAACCTCCAAACAAATACCCAAACACCATAAAATCTTATTTAACATATTAGACTACCAAATAGACTCAATAAACTACTCTAAATATGAATTTAAACCAATTCTACTAATATTTACAAAAGAGAAAATGAAAAGATATTACCATGGTGGGGTGTCTCCCACCTAACACTTTTGTTTATTGTCCTTAAGTTGGACTTATGGGAAGCTCCTTGTTATGGTGGCTTGTGCTTGAATTCATCTTGAAACCTCCACCAATGCTTGGTTTTCTATTGTGCTCCAAAATTTCTAATGAGTTGCAACAAGTCTTGATGGAGTCCTTTACAAGCTAAGGGTTCCCAAAATTGATCCTCATATATACCCGGATCCCAAATCTTATTTCTACACCCATCTTCAAGTTGATCATCACAATTCCAATTGGGTGAGAAGTGATCCGAATTCTCAAGTAAACACCAAAGCATCTTCCTAGACCCCTTTAGTTGAGAATTATACCAACCATTGCACTTAGACTTTAAGCTTCCAACCATAAGGAACCTTGATTGGCATTTCCACCCACTAACCAATTCTTTCTTACTCTTGACTCCACAAAGAGCTCTAAGTTGCCCATCCGTCTCAAGCAAATCATATTCAAGTGAGAAATTAAAGCTTAGGGATAAGAATTTTACCCACTTGAATATTGTGTTGGATGATGGTGACTTAGGAAGGGGAACCTCCCCACACTTAGTCAATGCGAGGTCTACGCCCTTGTGCTCTTCTTTGACTACCCCCACCTCTTCACAAGCTTCTTCAATTTCAACCTCTTCCTCTTGGTATCTCTCTTCCAATTCAATCTCTTCTTCATTGCTTACCAAGGGTATGGGAGGTTGTGCATCTTCTTCTTTGATCACAATTTCAAGCCCAATGGGAGAGGATTCAATTGTAGATAAAAAATTCTCAATGATCGAATCCATCTCTTAATCAACCTCTTCCAATCTTTCATCACTCATACTATGCCTTGGAGGTTGCGCATTATCCTCCTCAACATCATTTTCAAGTTCAATGGAAGAAAGTTCAACAACTTCCACAAGATCATCAACAATATCACTTGGTGTGGAAGTGTTCTCAAGCTTGGAATCCACCTCTTGTTCAACTTCCTCTAACTCTTCAACCACTTCTTCTTCTTCAACAATCTCTTCACTCTCCACTTGTTGCAAGACATACCTCATCTCCTTGTCCTCATGTTGAGATTCTAAAATCTCCTTCATGCTCCTTTCTTCGGTTGACTTTTTACATTCATCCGTGGAGATGTTTTGCTTGTTGCATGAGTCTCGTGAGTCCAAGGCGGCTTTAATTTTGGCAAGGTTAGCCTCGATAACTTCATAATTCTTTTGGGCTTCCTCTTGCTCCTTTTGATGGATTATTGCTTGAAGCCGATCCATTGCTTCTTTGAGATGATCCATTGGCTCTTGGATGGATGGATATTGGTGTTCTTCCATGGAGGGTTATGGTGGAAAGGGAAATTCATTATGTGGTTGAAAGTTATCATACATAGGAGGTGATTCATCTTGGTGATTGGTGCACGAATTGTGAATCACACTTTTCACAACGCGTACCACTAACCAGCAAGTGCACTGGGTCGTCCAAGTAATACCTTACGTGAGTAAGGGTCGAATCCCACAGAGATTGTTGGTTTGAAGCAATCTATGGTTATCTTGTAAATCTTAGTCAGGAAGTCAATTATGTTTATCAATTGAATTGTGAATAACCAGTAGAGCATAAATTAAAAGTTACTTGTTGTGCAGTAATGGAGAATATGTTGGAGTTTTGGAGATGCTTTGTCCTCTGAATCTCTGCTTTCCTCTGTCTTCTGATTCACGCACGCACGTCCTCCTATGGCAAGCTGTGTGTTGGTGGATCACCATTGTCAATGGCTACCTTCCATCCTTCTAGTGAAAACTACGCTCACGCGCTCTGTCACAGCACGGCTAATCACCGGTTGGTTCTCGATCCGGTTGGAATAGGATTTACTATCCTTTTGCGTTTGTCACTAACGCCCAGCCTTCAGGAGTTTGAAGCTTGTCACAGTCATTCAATCATTGAATCCTACTCGGAATACCACAGACAAGGTTTAGACTTTCCGGATTCTCATGAATGCCGCCATCAGTTCTAGCTTATACCACGAAGATTCTGATTAAAGAATCTAAGAGATACTCATTCAGTCGGATATAGAACGGAGGTGGTTGTCAGGCACACGTTCATGGTTTGAGGAAGGTGATGAATGTCACGAATCATCACCTTCATCACAGTTAAGCGCGAATGAACATCTTAGATAGGAACAAGCGTGTTTGAATGGAAAACAGAAACACTTGCATTAATTCATTGAGACACAGCAGAGCTCCTCACCCCCAACAATGGGGTTTAGAGACTCATGCCGTCAGAGAATACAAAGTTTAGATCTGAAATGTCATGAGATACAAAATAAGTCTCTAAAAGTTGTTTAAATACTAAACTAGTAGCCTAGGGTTACAAAATATGAGTGGACTATGATGGATGATGCAGAGGTCCACTTCTGGGGCCCACTTGGTGTGTGCTGGGGCTGAGATTTGAGTGAGTCACGTGTAGAGGCCATTTGTGGAGTTGAACGCCAGTTTTTATGCCAGTTTGGGCGTTCAACTCCAGTTTTTTATCCTTTTCTGGCGCTGGACGCCAGAATTGGGCAGAGAACTGGCGTTGAACGCCAGGTTACGTCGTCTATCCTTGTGCAAAGTATGGACTATTATATATTGCTGGAAAGCCCTGGATGTCTACTTTCCAATGCAATTGGAAGCATGCCATTTCGAGTTCTGTAGCTCCAGAAAATCCAATTCGAGTGCAGGGAGGTCAGAATCCAACAGCATTAGCAGCCCTTTTTCAACCTGAATCAGATTTTTGCTCAGCTCCTTCAATTTCAGCCAGAAAAATACCTGAAATTACAGAAAAACACACAACTCATAGTAAAGTCCAGAAATATGAATTCTTCCTAAAAACTACTAGAAATAGATTAAAAACTAACTAAAACATATTCTAAACTATATGAAATTATCCCCAAAAAGCGTATAAAATATCCGCTCATCAATGAGCCGGAGGGCTATATTTATTGATAAATGGCCCGTTCTTGATTGGACCATGAGCCGGATGGCTGAGTTATTGCCGGGTTACGGCAAAGCCATTATTGTT